>NC_079360.1:557500-810665 GCF_029582105.1 Oenanthe melanoleuca
AAACTTCCCTTCCCTTCCCTGAAACTTCCCTTCCCTTCCCTGAAACTTCCCTTCCCTGAAACTTCCCTTCCCTGAAACTTCCCTTCCCTTCCCTGAAACTTCCCTTCCCTGAAACTTCCCTGAAACTTCCCTGAAACTTCCCTGAAACTTCCCTTCCCTGAAACTTCCCTTCCCTGAAACTTCCCTGAAACTTCCCTTCCCTGAAACTTCCCTTCCCTTCCCTGAAACTTCCCTTCCCTGAAACTTCCCTGAAACTTCCCTGAAACTTCCCTGAAACTTCCCTGAAACTTCCCTGAAACTTCCCTTCCCTTCCCTGAAACTTCCCTTCCCTGAAACTTCCCTGAAACTTCCCTGAAACTTCCCTGAAACTTCCCTTCCCTGAAACTTCCCTTCCCTGAAACTTCCCTGAAACTTCCCTGAAACTTCCCTGAAACTTCCCTTCCCTGAAACTTCCCTGAAACTTCCCTTCCCTGAAACTTCCTTTCCCTGAAACTTCCCTTCCCTGAAACTTCCCTGAAACTTCCCTTCCCTTCCCTGAAACTTCCCTTCCCTGAAACTTCCCTTCCCTGAAACTTCCCTTCCCTTCCCTTCCCTGAAACTTCCCTGAAACTTCCCTGAAACTTCCCTTCCCTGAAACTTCCTTTCCCTGAAACTTCCCTTCCCTGAAACTTCCCTTCCCTGAAACTTCCCTGAAACTTCCCTGAAACTTCCCTGTGACAAACTGAAGGAGCTGCACCCCGGTGGGAGCAAGGCAGGGCTCCAGCAGCACCAAACCCCAGACTGGGACCTGGAATATCTGGACCAGGGGCTGCACTTCTCTGGATTAGCCAAAGCCTCTGCTGGGCTGTTACAGCCCCAGCCCCATCCGTAGGAAGCAAAAGTCCTGGATGCAGTTCCTGGATGCAGTTCCTGGATTAAGTTCCTGGATGCAGTTCCTGGATGAAGTTCTGGATGCAGTTCCAGCCTCCAGGTTCTGTTCCCTCAGGGAGGTTGGGATAAGCAGAGAAAAGTCCTGAGGGATTTGGGCTCAATTCCAGCAGAAACGAGCAGGGTTTGGCCCTTTTCCCTGTTATCCTGGTGGCTTTCCGTGGCTTTATGGCATTTCCTGTCACTGTGACGGGACATACCAAGGGCTGGCAGCACTTCTGGAGATCCTCCCTGGCTTTTGGGAAGCTGTGGGTGTTGTCCCGTTGCTTCTGAGGCTCTGCCTTCCCTTGAACATCTCTTCCCATCCTCCTTCCCTTCCCTTCCCAGCCTCTCCCAAAGAACTACCCAGCTGCAATGCAAATGACATGCACTAAACATCTTTATTGCTGGATCAATCCCAGGGACTGGGGAGGGCAGGATGCTGCTTCCAGAGCTTCCCCCAAACCAGAGGGTGACATTCCCTCCAAAATCCTGGGGCACAGCCCAGGGGAGGGAATGAAAAGGCAGAGCTGATTTGTAAATCCCCTTTAATCCCATTAGCTGGAGTACTTTGAGGCTGGAGGGACTCGCTGGGTTCCCAGCACGATGAGAAGCCTGGAGACAGAGCAGCTGGGCAAAGGGCATGGTCTGGATGCTCAAGGGAGACAATAATTGGATTTACCCCCTTCCCTTTGCTCCATTTTTCACTCCTCCAATTGCTGGAGCAGAGAACCAGCAATGCCAGGGCAGTGTTCTGCACCTCTCCCACCTCTGGGCTGCTACTGGGACAGATGAAGGGGAAAAAATACCCTAAAAGGGGGCCAAAACCACCTCTAGAAACCCTGCAGTGCTGATTCCAGGCCCTTTGCAGGAGCTGCAGCTCCCTGGGCTGTGCTGCAGGGTTTACCTGCGTGGGGAGAAGCCTCACCTGGCCGGGCAGGTCTCACCTGTGGGCTCCTCCTGCTGGCTGAAATGCTCCAGGATGTCCTTTGGTATCAATGGATAATGTACAGAAAGAATTCCTCAGGGTCCTCACTGTGAAGTGCTCCCTGGGATTGGCTGTGGTTGTAGCCACATGCTCTGGGAATTCTAATTGGTGCAGGAAAGGGGTGAAGGAAAAGAAGGAATTGCATTTTATTAGGAAGGAAGGCAGTTCTGCAGCTGCTGTGGTTGGATGGCTGTGACCAGCAGCTCTGGTTTGTGGGGTCAGGGAGGAGAGTTCAGAAATTCCTCTGTCTCAAGGGAGCCAGGTCAGGGTTTGTGGGGTCAAGGATTGCATGGAGACCTTCCCAAGGACCTGCACCTTCACCTGCAGCCCCCTGACCACTGACCACTGACCCACTGTGCACTGACCCACTGTGCACTGACCCCACTGACCATTGACCCCACTGACCACTGACCACTGACCCACTGACCCACTGACCCACTGACCACTGACCACTGACCACTGACCACTGACCCCACTGTGCACTGACCCCACTGAGCACTGACCCCACTGAGCACTGACCCCACTGACCACTGACCCCACTGACCACTGACCCACTGACCACTGACCCCACTGAGCACTGACCCCACTGAGCACTGACCCACTGACCCACTGACCCACTGACCACTGACCCACTGACCCACTGACCCCACTGACCCACTGACCACTGACCACTGACCCACTGACCCACTGACCACTGACCCACTGACCCACTGACCACTGACCCACTGACCACTGACCCAGTGACCACTGACCCACTGACCACTGACCACTGACCCACTGACCACTGACCCACTGACCCACTGACCCCCACTGACCCACTGACCCACTGACCACTGACCACTGACCCCACTGAGCAGTGACACAAACCACTGACCCCACTGACCCAGTGACCCCAGTGACCCCAGTGACCCCAGTGACCCACTGACCCCAGTGACCACTGACCTACTGACCACTAACCACTGACCACTAACCAGTGACCTACTGACCTACTGACCCACTGACCCACTAACCACTGACCACTGACCCACTAACCACGGACCCACTAACCACTGACCACTGACCCACTAACCACTGACCACTGACCACTAACCACTGACCCACTGACCACTGACCACTGACCCCATTGACCCACTGACCACTGACCCACTGACCACTGACCCCACTGACCACTGACCACTAACCACTGACCCACTAACCACTGACCCACTGACCCACTGACCCACTGACCACTGACCACTAACCACTGACCCACTGACCCACTGACCACTGCCCACTGACCCCACTGAGCACTGACCCCACTGACCCACTGAGCACTCATCCCACTGACCCCACTGACCACTGACCCCACTGACCCCACTGACCACTGACCCACTGACCTCACTGACCCCACTGACCCCACTGACCCACTGACCACTGACCACTGACCCACTGACCCACTGACCACTGACCACTGACCACTGACCCACTGTGCACTGACCCACTGACCCACTCACCACTGACCACTGACCCACTGACCCACTGACCCACTGACCCACTGACCACTGACCCACTGACCCACTGACCACTGACCACTGACCACTGACCCCACTGACCACTGACCACTGACCCCAGTGACCACTGACCACTGACCACTCACCCCACTGACCACTGACCCACTGACCCACTGACCCCAGTAACCACTGACCCACTAACCACTGACCACTGACCCCACTGACCACTGACCCCACTGACCACTCACCCCACTGACCACTGACCCACTGACCACTGACCCCACTGACCCACTGACCCCAGTGACCCCAGTGACCCCCTCTGGGCTCAGACCCTGCCCCAAACCAGAGGGATAAACTTTTAGGTGCCTGTTTTAATGCAGGTAAAATGATGTAAGATAAAACCATTAGTGCAGAACACCAATATCAGATTTTAGAGGTTCTTGCAGTGACCCTTGGGGACAGGGGACAGTGACCAAGAAATTGACTCCAGAATGTCAGATAAAAATGAGACTAAGCCATTCACAAACCTGACAACTGAGATATTAATGAACTGCAGTTTCTCATTATTTCTGTTCAAAAGAGCTTTTCCCTCTAAAATTAATTCCATCTTAATTAGGCAATGATAAGCTTCAAAAAAATAAACAAAAACACATTTTCAAGGGAATTCAGGTTTTGTTGAGACTAAAAAGGATTTCTTTTTGGTTGCAGTATTCAAAAACAAACCAAAAAAATCCTAAAACACGGAAATTATTTTCACATTGCACAGAAAAAACACACCAGGTTTTCCCCCCTCTCTGTGTCTCCATTTTTGATCCAGTTAATGAGCTAAAGGTCCCACTGTTCACACAGCTCCATCCTCTCCACCTGCAGAAGGTGAATTTGGCCAGAGGAGCCTTTGGAGAGCGCAGGGGGCCGTGGGGACAGGGCTGCAGTGGGACCTGCCCAGGACCTGTCACCTGGGGATCCTGGGGCACAGTCCCAGCCCCGGGAATCTCCAAACCCCCAGGTTTCCCCGAGGGTATGGGTTTGTGCTGACTGTGGTGCTGGGCTGGGCTGGTGGTTGGACTCCATGGTCCCACCCTGGATCCCTGGCAGTGTCCCAGGCCAGGCTGGACAGGGCTGGGAGCAGTGGGACAGTGGGAGGGGTCCCTGCCATGGCAGGGGTGGCACTGGGTGGGTTTAAGATCCCTTCCAGCCCAAACCATCCTGGGACTGTGATTTAAAGGCCTTTTCCAGGCTGACAGTTCCCTGAGTGCCCAGCTGTGCCTCTGGGGGTGTTACAGGCTCTGGGTCTCTCCTGCAGCCCTGTGCTTTCCTGTGCCCTGTGCCCAGGCTGAGAGTGCCCCATGTTTGCCATGGGCTGCTGCTCCCTGGTGCTCCTGGATCTCCCTGGCAGTGAAATGTGCTGGCAGAGCTGCCTGGCACAGCTGGGAGCTGCCAGGTGGAGCTGCAGCAGAATTCCTGGGATCCAGGGACCTGCTGTGACTGCAGAGCCTGGCTTGCTCCAGAGACAGGGAGCAGGGACTTCTCCAAGGAACTGGGGACAAATGGGGGTCAACAAATCACCTGTCCTGTGGGAACAGTGGGCAGGTCCAGGTGTGGCACTGTGCCCATGCCACGGGCCTTTTGGGGTGGGGGGTCTGTTCCTCTGGAGAATATCAGTGCAGGGCAGCTGAGCTTGAATTCAGCCCCATCCTAACACTAAAGGAGAATTTTGTTTGGCTGGAGCCCTGCAACACAGCCCAGGAGGCTGCCTGAGCTTGGATTTTGCCCTTATTGATCCCAGCTGGATTTATTTTACAAAGGCTTTGATCAGGACTCACAGTGTGCAGCACTTGCTGTGCCCCGAGTCCTGACTTGCTGTAAGAGCTGTGTGAGCTGTGTCCTGTGGGGCCAGGAAGTGGTGAAAGAACAGCAACACCACTCCTCTTTCAACCAGCAAGGAGTGATTTACTGAAAAGCCATGGCATTTACATAAGGGAGATGGTGAAAAACAAAGTAGAAAAGATTCATTGGTCAAAGAAGGCAACACCTCTTCCAAAATATCTCTCTGCAAAATATCTCGAGTCACTCACACAGCTCGGTGGTCAACACCAGGGTCTGTCTGTGTTTCCTTTCTACCTTTCCTTGTTCTGTCTGAGAAAGATCCCTCAGCCTGGGAAAGATCCTGGCTGGAGCTAGGAAAAGTCAACAATGTGGGAAAAACCCGATTAGGGTCCCCACGAGCCTTCAGCAGTGTCCACACCAGAGTCCTTAATTCCTTTTCCACTGCATGGATTCATTCCTCTGTTTGATTTAAGGTTTGAAACTAAGGTTTCTCTGACTAAATTCACTCAGCTGTACCCATCAGCTGTCTTGATACTGGGCATTTCCTGGGAAATCTCCTCCCAAGATTTGGGATTTGATACTCAGGGACTCAAACATCTCAAACCAAGAGCTTCCAAACAATTGCAAATAAAGAAATTTGTAACTGCTGCAGGCCTCTGGGTACCAGAGAGATCTGGGAAAGAAAACTGACCAAAAAAATGTCTCTTCTAGAAAAATTCAGGGTTAAATTCTTCCTTGCTGAGCTGCAGAGGTGACATTGGAATTGTGACATCAGAGGTGTGAATTCTGTGTGAGGATGTCCCTGCCCAGGGCTGCTCTCACCCTTCAGGGTGGAATTCCCCCCTTCCCTGTGGAAGGTTTGCCCCTGAGCACTCCCCTCCCCTGCAGGGCCTTTAAATGCTGCAGACAAATATTCCAGGTGCTCCTGCAGGACACCTTCCCTCCCTCCCCCTGCTCCAGGACCATTCACTGCATGGCTGCACTGCAAAGCACATAAATCTAATTGAATTTGTCTGGAAATTACTCACATCCCTACAAAAATATCCTTCAGTGTGGGTATTCCCCTCTTTAGATTTATCCTTCTCCTTAGGAAGTAAATTGAAACAGCTTTGCAACTCCATCCCATAGCATGGAAATAAAATTATTTGCTTTATAAGATCTCGTAATTCACCAGCTGAAGGTGTTTAATGGCACAAAAGCTGTGTCCCAAGGTTTTCCAGAGCCTGGGAATACACAAGTGCCTGACTTTGCTTGTTTTCATAATTAGTTTTCAGTTGTGGAACTCAAGAATTCAGTTTTAATATTTTCTTCTCCTACTGAAGTGAAAACACTGGACTTTATCGTGGAATCAGCTGATATTTGCCTGTTTGGGGAAGTTCTTTCTATGGAACATCTAAACTTGGATTGTTGTTTTTCTACTGGAAATTAATTTATTCTAAAGGTCAGCATCTCCCCAGGAATATAAATTAAATAATCCAGTGGACTCAGGTCTTTTTGTTTCTTCTGAAAATAACAGAAATCTGATAGGAAATGTTTGACCCAAAATACTGAAAATGCTCTCCTGATAACCTGAACAAATTTCAATTTCCAGTTAAAAAGTTGACGTTAATCTTTGCTTTCTTGAACACCCACTGCTGACCAAGTGTTCTTGCCTTCTATGCAAACCCTTCAAAGTCTTCCTTACCCATTAAATGTGAATTTTCCTTCAGAAAAGAGAACAAGAAGTGCATGTTCCAGTTCTGGCTTTGAGCTGGTTTTAAGCTCCAGGCCTGGGTAAGTCAGAGAGCTGGAAATGGGAATAAATCCATGCCTGGCATGAAACAACCTCATAAGGAGCACATTGCTCAGTAGCTGAATTAAGAGATGAGGTTGCAGGTTGCAGGGGGGGTTGGAGAGCAGTTTGGGCTAGCACTGCCCACCTTGGGCTCCCATCCCTGGCAGTGCCAGGCTGGGACAGTGGGAGATGTCCTGGGTGGGACTGGAGGGGCTTTAGGGCCCCTTCCAACCCAAACCATTCCATGGCTCCATGGCAATATTTACCCACACAGAAACCCAGAGGCAGTCGTGGATTTGTTCTGGGCCAAGGCACCTGGGCAGGGCAGGCGTTCCCCTGGCAGGTGGGGATGCCTGGAAACAGCCCTGGGGATGCTCCTCAGCTTCCCCAGCTGGGGGATGTCACTGCAGCCGTGGCCTTCACGGGACCCTGCTGGTCCCTCCTGGTCCCTCCTGGTCCCTGCTGGTCCCTCCTGGTCCCTCCTGGTCCCTGCTGGTCCCTGCTGGTCCCTCCTGGTCCCTGCTGGTCCCTGCTGGTCCTTCCTGGTCCCTCCTGGTCCCTCTGGCTCAGCTCTACCTCGGCCCCCTTCAGACACATCCTGCTGTTCTTGCTGCTGCCCAGACTTCTCCTCCTCACAAATATCTACTGGGAGCACAGAAGGGAAGTCCTGAACACAGAGTGGAAGCAGCATTTATTTGAAATATCTGGGTTAGCCTGAAAAATGAATGTGCAGTGACGTTCCATGAGCCCGAGCTGGGTGTGGAGCTGCAGCACGGCCATGGCAGTGGCAGCACCTCCGGCCTGGAGCAGAAACCCTCCATGAACATCCCTGCCCTCGAGCTCTGCAGCCAGCCTCATTCCTCCTGGTTCCCTCCTGCCCTCCCTACCCCCGACAGATTGCACAGGAGAGGAGGAATGGGGTTTTAAGCTGCATAAGCAGATGGAAAAGAGGAGAAATCTGATGGAAGAATGAGTTCCCAGAAATGGGAGCACAGGAGGAAGCTGATTCTCTCCCACAGAACTGGGCCTCTGTTGTACTTGAGCATTTGCTCTGATGGGCTTGACTAATTGGTTCTTTGAAATGTCCCCACCGGCACCACAGAAACTCCTCGTGAGGAATATCTTTGGGAGCCTGAGGGTTGGGATGGGGAATTCCATCCCATGGAGGTGGAGCTGGAGGACACTGAGGTGAGGGTGAGCATGGCTGGGAGGGGAGGAAGAACAGTGGGAAAACTCCCAATGAGCTCAGAAGCAGGAGGTGAGTTCTCATTGGAAGCAAATCCACAGAGGAAGAATCTATGGGGAGAGCTTGGCATTGTTGCTTTGACAGCAACTGTGAACTCAAACCATCCCAATTCCCAGGGAGAATGGAAGGTTCCAGAACAGGCACCTGGACAAATGTAACCTTCCCATTTTACTGTGGCTGCAGAAAATGGGAAATAGCTTAGAGGGGGAAAGCTGAACTCCAGGAACAGCCAATGTGTGCAGGGACCTGCTCAGAATAGGCAGCACAAAATAACAGCCAGGAAGGGAGAGAATTCCTGGGGAAAAGTTGGGATCAATGAGCACCAGAAGAGGCCTTGGAAAACCCTTCCCAGATGTTGGGGTGACTCCCACAGCAGCAGAGCCCAGCCCAAGGAGGGGTCAGAGAGAAGCAATTTGGGTCAAAACAGCTGCTCCTGAGGAAATCCATCCAGGGAGGAGGACAATGAGGAGGAGAAGGGAGTTAATTCCTGCGGGATGAGGACAGCTAGAGAGCTCAAAGGGATCCATCCACCTGACACGAGTCTTCCTCCGTGGACAAAGCCAGTTTAGAGCAATCACCCTGGCCCAGCAGGACTGGAAATGACAGCAGGATGGGAACACCTGCACTGACAGGAGGATGGGAACACCTGCAGTGAGTGGGAACACCTGGAAATGCCTGGCAACACCTGGCAGTGACAGCAGGTGAGGCAATTACGGGGTTATACTTTAACCCCACCTCAGGTCACAGGGCAGAGTTATCCAACAGCTCAGGACAGAGGACCCCAGCACCAGGAGGAGCTGTGGCAGAGAAGCAGCACCCTGGGCAGGGCTTGGTGCCCTGGGTGGCTGGTTACAGCTGCAGAAGGGCCACACCAGCCAGCAGCAGTCCAGCCTCAGGCACTGCTCTCTGCCTTCCAGCCCCGGGTCCTGCAGCTCATGGGATCAGCCTGCTCAGTGTGGAAAGATCAGTTTCCAGCACTTCCTTACATAAATCCTTCCTGACTCTCCTTAGATGCAATTCCTGGTGAATAGCATGACGTAACCAATCAAAAGAGATTTTTATGGAATTGTAGAATCCCAGAATGGTTTGAGTGGGAAGGGACCTTAAAGACCATCCTGTCCCACCTCCTGCCCTGGGCAGGGGCACCTTCCACTCGCCCAGGTTGATCCAAGCCCTGTCCAGCCTGGCCTTGGACACTGCCAGGGATTGGGCATCAAGAGCTTCTCCAGTGTTTTTGTGTTCTTCAAAGGAAAAATTCCCTTTTCCTGCCCCTGCTCCCCTGGAGACTCTGCAGTTGCAGTAGGACTCACTTTGGACGCCAGTGAGATCTTTCTGTGCTCTGAGCTGAAGTCTCTGGGATGATCCTGATGAGTTTTCTCCTCATTAGCACAGCAAATTTCTTAGCCCTGGTGCCTTTTGCAGACACAGCAGCTGCTCTGGGTTCAGCTCAGGGCTGTCAGGAGCTGGGAACTCACTTTGCTCTGGAGACACCAAGATCCTCTGAAAACTGTTCCTAGGCCTTGTTTCCATCTATTTTTACAGAAGTTAAGGCAGTCTATTGTTTGCATAGTGGAGCAATTATGTTAATAATACTGCAGAGCTGGGCTTTATTTTCCTATTGATTTTAGTGACTTGTATCCAGCAGGAATTTTAGTGTCTGGATGACTAAAAAAGGCAAGATGTTTATAGGAGAGCATAAACCTTATTTAATGCACTCCATTTTACAAGTAGCTTGAAATGGGTTTTTAATAAGCATTTAAAGTGATGTATTTCCATCAATAGAAGTTGTCATGTCTCATCTGAGGAAAAGTGATTTTAAATGGCTCTTGTAATTAACTATTTATTTATTATTAGTCATTTGTTTGCAGAGGTCTGTTATGGGGAGGTTTGGTGTGTGAGAGCCTGCCCAGTGCTCCCAAGGGGGTTGGAGGGGCTGGGAGAGGAGCTGCTGGAGAAGGACTCTGCATTCAGCTCATGCTCTGCCTTCCATGGAACCACAGGGTCACTGAGGTTGGAAAAGACCTCCAAGTTCAACCTTTGACCAAATCCCTTCATTCCCCCTAAACCATATCATGAAGTGCCACATCCACACGTTTTTTGAACACCTCCAGGAGTGGGGACTCCCCCCTGCCCTGGGCAGCCCTTGCCAAAGCCTGACCAGCCTTTCCAGGAGGAGATTTTCCCAGGATCCTGTTGCAGTACAAGCTGGCTTGCACTGGTCAGCTAATCCAGCTGTAAACAAGAGACCCTGCCTGGTTCCACGCTGGACAGTGATGGGCTGGATTCAAACCCAAACACAGACTTCAGCCTGCCCTGCAGGCACCACTGGGCAGGGAGCTGCTGGGGCTAAGGCCAGCCCAGTCAGGGGTCTGCACCAGGGACTTTTGAATCTCCTGTAGGAGAGGGATCTGAACAATAGAACACCCTGTTATGTCCCCTCTGTCTCTGGCCATGCCCCACACAGCAGTGCCCACCCTGAGCCTGCCCTGCCCAGCCTGAGCTGTTCCCTCTGCTCCTGTCCCTGTTCCTGGAGCACAGCCCGACCCCCCTCACTGCCCCTCCTGTCAGGAGCTGTGCAGAGCCACAAGGTTCCCCCTGAGCCTCCTTTTCTGCAGGCTGAGCCCCTTTCCAGCTCCCTCAGCCCCTCCTGGGGCTCAGCCCATTCCCAGCTCCATTCCCTGCCCTCCAGCCCCTCCAGGTCCTTCTCCAGTCCTCTGAACCCTGACCCCAGGATTCAAGGTGGGGCCTCATCTTCTCTTTGGTAAAGGCAAACGAGGCTTTGGTCGGGGTGAAATCCATGGACTGTGGGCCTGGCTGTGCTGCTGTGGGGTTTCCTTGTTCCAGAAAGAGCTAAAAATGATGACATTTCCCAAACCCACATCAGGTTCTTTCTCTGGTCAGCCCAGAGCAGGTTCACATCCTTGGAGTTAATTCAGACCATCAGGTGGCTGCTGCCATCAATTTAAACCCAGGTCTGGAAGGGATCTCCAGAGGTCCTTTAATCTCATCTGGTTTGCTCCCAATTCAGATTTATGGCAGCAATTAAGGATATTAATTGATATTTAGTCTTTTAAAAGATCTTAAAATCGAGACTGAATGGTTGGCTGCATTCTCAGGCAGGGGATGGTTTTAGCAGCAGTTCCCTCCTGACCTGCTGAGGACAAATCCCCGAGGAATCCAAATGGCAGGAGCTGGAGCAGGGATTGGCTTTCCAGCCCTGTCTCCACTGGGAAGGGGAAGGATTTGTTTCGTTTCCACCTCTCTGTGACCTGTAGTCACAAAAGCAGCACAATAAACATGAGGGAGATGCTGGGGAGGATGGAAAGTCCCTTGGACAGGGAGTTTTGGCTGCTTCCAGAGATCCCCCTCTCAGGACTCTGTTGTGCTTCGAGCATTTGCTCTGATGGGCTCGACTGACTGCTTTTTTGAAATGTCCCCACCGGCACAGCAGGAACTCCTCATGAGGAGTCTCTTTGGGAGCCTGAGGGTTGGGTCATTCCCTGAGCTCAGCTTGGATGGGGAATTCCATCCACGGTGGGTCGGGGGAAGGCGGGGGCTGAGCTGCACATCCGCAGGATCGGGGCACTTCCTCAGCTGCCGCCCCAGCACAGGGTGACACCAGAGCCTCTGCTCTGTAACTGCACATCCCACGCTGCCACAGGGCGGGCAGGGAAGGCACACAGGGAACAGCGGAGTTCTTGAACCTGCAGTGCGTTGGCTGAGGTGTTCTCGCCATCAGCTGCTCTCCCACCTCCCTGTCTTGCCAAGAATCCTCCGTACTCCGGTTTCGGAGCTCTGCTGAGGCTCTCTGAGCGAATTGCACCCTCTAGGGTTCGAGAGGAGCTGCAGGACGGGATCTGTGCAGCTGCTGCAGGGACGGAAGGAAAGCGGATGAAAGGAACCTGCCCGGCAGCAACAATGCTAGAAATTAAACATTTGAATGCTAGAAATTAAACAGGGCAGCTCTTTGGAGCTTCAGGGCAACGGAACTGCGAGTGCTGGGGCAAACTGGGCGTGAGTGCCCTGGGTAACTGGGCGCCCTCTGGTCTCTGCAGGAACTGAACTGAGGGAGTGTTTGTTTGGAGCATTCCTTTTCCTGCCCCTAATTCCTGAGGATTTCCGTCCCTTGGCATTCCCTGTCCTGCCCCTGCACCCCGTTCCTGGGGTTTCTGTCCCTTGGCATTCCCCGTCCTGCCCCTGCAGCTTCTCCTCCCGGATTTCCACCCCGCAGCGTTCCCTTGGCAGCTCCACTCCAGCCGTGGGTTCCACAGCAATTGATGCAGACCTGAGCCTCTCCTGCTGACACAGATTCCCTTCAGGCCCTGATCCCTCATTCCCCTTCCCTCTCGCACTGCAGAGGAGCAGGGATCAGAGCATTCCCCACTGGAACAGCCCCTGTCTCGCTGGCAGGAGGCTCTGAGCCCCAGGCAAGGTTGATGGGAATTGATCTAAATGGAGCTGGCAGGGACCAACTCCCACTGGGACACATCCCAGCCGTCCCCAGCGGCAGCCAGGGGGAAACGGGAGCAGCAGCACCAAATGCACCGAGGTGACAGGGCAGAACTGCCTGGGGTGGGGTCAGACACAGAGAGACATCATGTAATTCTGGAATATTCTGAGCTGGAAAGGACTCACAGGGATCATCCCACCCTGTTCCTGCACAGACACCCCCAAATCCCACCCTGTCCATCCCTGGCAGTGCTGTCCAAACTCTCCTGGAGCTCTGGCAGCCTCGGGGCTGGGACCATTCCCTGGGCAGTGCCCAAACCCTCTGGGGGAGGAACCTTGCCCTGATCCCATCCCAAATCCCCCTGGCCCAGCTCCAGCCATTCCCTCCGGAACTCCTGCCATGGGAATTCCCAGGTAAATCTCTGCAGAGGGCACTTGATCAGAAGGTGCCCAGAATAATCCCCAAACCTAGGAGGCAGCTGGGGAATGGGAATACAGCCAGATAAAAGGCTGGGTTTATGCTTGCATGCATCAGGAGGGTCATTTCTTCAAATCCATGAGATCTCAGTCCTGCAGTTCCTTATCAAAATTCCACAGAAAACCAAGGAATGGGCTGTTCCTTGCAGAGCTCTCCAAAAAGTGTTCCCTGGGATGTTCCCAGCTTGGAGATGTCCCTTCAGAGGATGGATGGATGGATGGATGGATGGATGGATGGAGAAAGGGAGAGGAAAGGAAAACACACTCACATACCTTTGTTCTGCTCAGCTGCTGAACACACAGGAGCAATGATCCATTAAAGAACTCTACACTCGGTTCCTGGGAAAACTGAGGAGCAGTTCAGGGCTTGATTCTTTCCTTCCAACCTGGGTTAAATTATTCCCTGGACTGAAAGAAGACCCTCCCAGCTGTGTTTGTGAGCTCCAGGTTTAATGGGAGCAGAAACCTCTCTCTCCTGCTATGCAGAACTGCAGAGCTGATTAACATCTAGCACTAATTACAGGAAGCTGCAGGGAACTGGCTGGAACTGGAAGTTTTACTCCCTTGAAGTGTTCACAAATCAAGCAGATGTGGGATCTTGTGGTGGGCTTTGGTGGGAATAGTGGGATTTGTTCAGAGGTCGGACTTCCTGATCCTGGAGGTCTTTTCCAACCTAAATGATGCTGTGATTCCATGGAGCAGGAGCTGGATGGCAGTGCCCAACTGCCACAACCCCTGTGCTGTTCAGCAGCAGCAGGAGAGGCACTGCCAGGCTGCCTTTTAAGGACCTTTCTCCTTCTTTCCCCACTTTTCCCCGTGCTGTCTCCTCTGTGCCACCTGTGCAGCCAATTTGCCAGTGCCAGGTGCAGATGAGTGCAGGAGGGAGGCAGAGGCTGACGGAATTCCTGCAGCTGCAGGAATCAGTGCTGGGACAGGGGATGGACCCTTGTTCGTGCTGCAGGTGTGGGAAGAGCTCTGTGCTTGCTCCCTGTGCCAGAGCAGAGGCTGAACCCTCCCAGCTCAGCACGCTGGGGCAGAAACCTCCAACCCCAGCTCTCTGTGGCTGATCACAGAACCAGAGGATCCAACAGCAGTGGAAACCAGGCCTGGCAGTTTTCCAACAGAATATTGCACGCTGTAAATCTGATGTTTTCACACAATGAAGAGAGGCTGTTCTGTTATAAACTTGGTGTTTTGGGAGGAGAAATGGAAAATATCAATTCTGTGGGCTTAGAGTTCAAAGTCAGCATTGACCAGAGGGAACAGGGAGAAGGAAATGAACCCTTTCTGATCATTGGGAGTTGTTTCTTGGAGATCATAGAACCATGGAATGGTTTGGGTTGGATGGACCTTAAAGCCCCTCCAGTGTCACCCTTGCCTGGGCAGGGACACCTCTCACTGTCCCAGGCTGCTCCAAGCCCTGTTGGGCCAGGCCTGGGGCACTGCCAGGGATCCAGGGGCAGCCACATCCCTTCCCTAACTGGGCACTGGGCACTCCTGGTTCCAGCCTAAGCCATCCCTTCCTTACCTGGGCACTGGGCACTCCTGGTTCCAGCCTGAGCCATCCCTTCCCTAATTGGGCACTCCTGGTTCCAGCCTGAGCCATCCCTTCCTTACCTGGGCACTCCTAGTTCCAGCCTGAGCCATCCCTTCCCTAATTGGGCACTCCTGGTTCCAGTCGGAGCCATCCCTTCCCTAATTGGGCACTCCTGGTTCCAGTCTGAGCCATCCCTTCCCAAACTGGGCACTGGGCACTCCTGGTTCCAGCCTGAGCCATCCCTTCCCAAACTGGGCACTGGGCACTCCTGGTTCCAGCCTGAGCCATCCCTTCCTTACCTGGGCACTCCTCGTTCCAGCCTGAGCCATCCCTTCCCAAACTGGGCACTGGGCACTCCTGGTTCCAGTCTGAGCCATCCCTTCCCAAACTGGGCACTGGGCACTCCTGGTTCCAGCCTGAGCCATCCCTTCCCAAACTGGGCACTGGGCACTCCTGGTTCTCTTATGACCTGGCTGCTCCAGCTGCTTCTGTCCTGGCCAAATTCTCTGTGCAGCTACAGGGCAGGTGCAGTGCTGCTGTCACACCCTGTGCCTGGAGCCAGCCTGGGCCTCCTGTACCCACATCTCCAGCATTGTCAGCTGTGCCTGTGCCAAATGCCATTCACTGCTCTGACAACTATTTTACATTAAAGCTGGGTAAATATTCTCCCTTCTCAGCTGCTTTCTGACATGAAATGGAGAGGTTAAATTTCTGAGTGCTTGTTTGCTATAGAATTTTAAAATATGTGAGCATTTTTCACGTGAACAGTGCACAAACCCCAGTTATCCCTGGCTCAGTGCCTGGGTTTGTGTCACTTGTCTGCCCAATGCCCTGCACTCCTGCCCTGCTGGCTCCTGCCCATCACTAACTGGGGCCAAGGACAATGCCAGAAACACAGGAGGGAAATGGCCTGAGCAGAAGTGCAGCCTGCTGGGTGCTGATTCATCCACTCCCCGTTTCCTGCTGTAGCTGAGAAACCCCCTCAGGATCCATGGAGCATGAACAGCTTTGCTTTCAATACATTGAAGTTTTCTGGTGAAGAAACAAAGCAAACAAAAACCTAAACCAAAACCCCGCCTCCTGCCCAAGGTGTAAAGGGCAGCAGTGAGGTGCAGGTGAGGTGAGTCAGGGCTGACTCATCCTGGGCTTACTCACACCAAAACTGAGCTGCAATTTTAGTGTGCACAGAGAAATAGAGATGCTAAGCAGACCTTGGAATTTGTCACTGTATCTGCTGTGGAAAGACTTCCACTGTCACATCCTGGATCAGTGAACAATAACTCTGATGGATCTGGAGATTGGTGCTCCTGAGCTTCTACCCAAATAAGCAATTACTCACTTAATTAAGATTCAAGTCAGGAAATTAAAAGCAACACTTAGAAGTGTGTGTATGTGTGAAGGTTGGAAATTCTGTTCAAAACTCATTTTTGAATCACAGAAAGGAAACATAGGATAAAGGATCAAGGATAAAATAGGAGCAAAGTCACAGGTGGGGGTCGGGCTCTGCTCCCAGGGAACAAGGGACAGGATGACAGGAAACAGCCTCAAGCTGTGCCACGAGAGGTTTGGGTTGGACTTAGGGAAAGTTTCCCCACAGAAAGAGTTGTCAAGCATTGGAAGAGGCTGCCCATGGCCTCTGACTGAAAATTCCATTATTTGAGCTTTCATTTCTGGCTGTGAGCTGGACCAGCCCCCAAAATACCAACATTGCAGTGGCACTCAGCAAAGTGTTGATTTGGAAACAGCAACCTGAAAATCCCTGTCTGTTTTCAGCAAACATAAACCGACTTTCAAAGCAATGTCAGCTTTTGACAGATTGAAATTTCAAAATGTTGATTCAGAAGCTTCAGTTTGGAGTCTCCTGAAAGGAATGCCCGTTTTGACAAGATCTGTGTTTTGTCATGTAAACTTGTCAGCAGATTCCCTGGGGTCTCCTGTTTTCCCGGGTGTTCCCGGCTGTGCAGCTCTCAATGGACAGCACCACTCACAGCACAGGCTCACAAAAGGATGTGGAAAGGCTCTTAGCTCCCTGTTTGTCCTGTCCAGAGCCAGGATTTGGGATGTAGCAACGGAAAATCCAGATTTGATGGGTTTGCTAGCTGTTGAAAGAGCAGAAATCAAAGGGAAAATGGGATTGGGAGGTGAAAGCAGCAGCTGGATGTTCCATGTTCTGGCCTCGGATGGGTCTCTGTGGGAGCTGATACTTGGAGGGGGAGGGGGGGGTTGCTTCTGCCTCAGTTCCCAACTTTGCCCCCAGTCCAGACTATTCTGTTCTCCTTCATCTGCCTGGGAGAGTGGAAGGTTCCCTGCCTATGGTGGGTGCTGGAACTGGATGGTTTTAAGGTCCCTTCCAACCCAAAGCATTCCAGGATTCTGGAATTGCATGATTTGCTGACCTGGTGAAGTTTTCTGGAGATCTGGGTCCTCCCTCATGGGGCATTCACTGTTTGAGCATCAAAGTTCCAGGGAAGGAACTTCAGGGAAGGGAAGTCAGGCTCCATTTAGGGCTAAAACTGCTTTGGGATTAGAGTTTTCCACAGGATTTCCAGATGAAATCAGTCATAGAATCATGGAATGGTTTGGGTTGGAAGGGACCTTAAATTGCAGTGCCACCCCTGCCATGGCAGGGACACCTCCCACTGTCCCAGCTGCTCCCAGCCCTGTCCAGCCTGGCCTGGGACACTGCCAGGGATCCAGGGGCAGGAGCTGCTCTGGGCACCCTGTGGCAGCCCTGCCACCCTGCCAGGAACAATTCCTGCCCAATATCCCACCCAGCCCTGCCCTCCTTCAGCTTAAGGTCATTCCTCCTCATCCTGTCCCTCCATGTCTTTGTCCAAATTCCCTCTCCAGCACCCTTGCAGCCCCAAATGCACCCACTCACTTCTAAAACTTTTTTCACTCTTGTATTTTACTTCCAATCTTTATTTCCTTTTATTTTTCACAAGTTTCTTGCTTTTCTCCCTGCAAATCCACAATAAACCCTGGACATTTTTTCCCCTCAGTTCCCATTCCAGCCCTCAGCCAAAGATAATTTTCTGTTTCTGCAACTTGAGGGGTATTTTTCTCATGCCCTTCCTCACCTGTGTTTAATGACAGGCACAGAAATGTTGCTCTCAGGTGAGACAGCACCACCTGGTATCTTCCCAGCAATCAACTCATGCTGATGTGTTTTACCCAAATCTCCCACTAGATGGTAGGAGGGGATTGGAAAGGGAATTCACGCCAAAATGGAAGGAAAATTCAGTCTAAACCCCCTCCCCCACCAACCCCCAGCCTTTGAAATGTTGGAATAACAGCCAAGGTTGGCAGAAATCAGATGTGGTGCTGGCCAGTGAAGGTCAGGACAGGGACTGGTGCCACGTTGGATATTGCAGGAATTCCCAGTTCTAGAGGTTGTCCCGGTGGAAACAGGAGGTTTTCCCTCACTTTCAACTCTCTTGGAAAATCAAACATCTGCCCTGTAAATTCTCCAACAAAGCCAGGCTGGGAGAGCTGGGGGTGCTCACCTGGAGAGGAGAAAAACCAGGGAGAGCTCAGAGCCCCTTCAGAGCCTAAAGGGCTCCAGGAGAGCTGGAGAGGGACTGGGGACAGGGATGGAGGGACAGGACAAGGAGTTAATCCCACTGGGGACAGATCCAGAAAAAAAGAAAAGAAACAATAAGTCATGTGAGACAAAGAGGAAGAGAAAATTCTCCCTCTGATCGCAGGAAAGGTGTGGGAGCATCAATCAGCCTCAGCTCGTCTCACTCGTTCCTTTTCCCCTCAAAAATGGAGAAGGTGGAAACACACGAGTTGGGGGCAGGGACAGTTCAAAGGGAAGCAAATGAAGACAGGAAAAGGAGTGGGATTTTAAAATGAGGTGTTTGATTGTGAAATACCCAAAAGCAGAGAGAAACCTGAAGTGAGAGAATTCAATTTCTGCCCACTGAACACATTCCTAGCACTGGCGTCCAGGGCAGGAGGAACTTGTGCCACATGCACAGCGTGCCCTGTGTCACAGCCAGAGTCACATCCATGGCACTTCCAGTGCCACATCCACACAAATCCTGTGTCACAGCCAGAGTCACACCCACGGCACTTCCAGTGTCACATCCACACAAATCCTGTGTCACAGCCAGAGTCACACCCACGGCACATCCAGTGTCACAGCCAATGTCACATCCCCAGCACAGCCAGTGCCACATCCACACAAATCCTGGGTCACAGCCAGAGTCACATACATGGCACTTCCAGTGCCACATCCACACAAATCCTGTGTCACAGCCAATGTCACATCCACGGCACTTCCAGTGTCACATCCACACAAATCCTGTGTCACATCCCCACAAATCCCATGTCACAGCCAGTGCCACATCCACACAAATCCTGTGTCACAGCCAGTGCCACATCCCCAGCACAACCTGTGCCACATCCACACCAATCCCGTGTCACAGCCTGTGCCACATCCACACAGATCCTATGTCACAGCCAGTGCCACATTCACACCAATCCCGTGTCACAGCCAGTGTCACACCCACACAGATCCTATGTCACAGCCAGTGTCACACCCACACCAATCCCGTGTCACAGCCAGTGCCACATCCACACCAACCGCAGCCCCATGCCCAGCACAGCCCGGAGCCGCCCCGGTACAAGTGGTTTGTGGAGTCAGGAATTTGTCCCAGCCCGGTGCTCTGGAGCCTGAGCTGCTGCAGCTGCGGCTCATCCCGCTCCCGGCGGGTCCCTCCCTGCCTGCAGGGCTGTGTCTGCCCCTCGAGCAGGGTGTGCTGTCCCTCCCCTGCTGGAGGAACGCCGTGCTCATCTTCCCCTCCCTGCTCTGCACAGCCCCGGCTGGGCTGGGCTCCCGCGGGGCGCAGGGAGCTGCTGTGCTCTTCCCACCCGGCACGGACAGAGCCCTTCGTTCCCTCTCACCCTCCTCATCCTCCCTGAAAGCCTCCTCTGCTCATGGGAAATTCAGGAAATTGCTTGGGAAGCTGGAGTCTGTCACACAGGGAGCAGCTGGAGCTGGGCCAGGGGGATTTGGGATGAGATCAGGGAAGGTTCTTCCCTCCCCCAGAGGGTTTGGGCACTGCCCAGGGAATGGTCCCAGCCCTGAGGCTGCCAGAGCTGCAGGAGAATTTGGACAGCACTGCCAGGGATGGACAGGGTGGGATTTGGGGGTGTCTGTGCAGGGCCAGGGGTTGGATGATCCCTGTGAGTCCTTTCCAGCTCAGGACATTCTGTGATCCCAGACTGATGGGTGGTGTTACCAAAAATCCATAAAAACAAAACTTTTCACACCAATGCTGCATTAAGAGGCAGAAATCCTTTATTCAGATGGATGCACAAGGGGATATCTTCTCCAAAATATCCTGACTGCTGAGTGCAGAGAAAGCTCCTGGTTTATATTATATTTTACATACATATCCATTGATTTGCCTGGAATAAACATCCATATGATAATAATTTCCCTGAAATCATTTCCATATTTCCCCTCTGCGCAGGTGCTCTGCAGTCCTGGGGTCTCTTTGTGGTCCCTGATGGTTGGTGACCCCAAAGTCACACCAGGCCCCCTGCTGAACTGGTTAAACTGGGCACAGCTGGGCTTTGCTTTCCAGTTCTTTTCCTACAGAATGGCACTGTGGGTTCCATGGGCCAGTGGTTTGAAGAATGAGCACTGGATGAGCCCACTGGGGGCAAACAGCTCCTCACCTGGCACCAGTGGGGCTGAGTCCCCTCCCCTGCAGGGTCAGAGCCCTCCCAGGTACAGAACTCAGAACCTTCGGGACTTTTCTGCAGGAAATGCCCACTCTGCTCTGCCTGAGCCTCTATTCCAGGTGGATAAAGTCAGGGATCTCTTTGTCTCCACAGAGAGGGCTCAGCCCAGCAATCCCGGTGCAAACCTCCCCGGTTGCTGCAGGGAGGAGAGCTCTGCTCCCCGGGGCTGCAGTGACATCAATCACCAAAGGTGCTTGGGGCGAAAAATCCCAATAAAGAGAATTTGTTCCGTGCCTCAGAGCAGGCCAGAAGTGCACGGTGCCAATCCTCCTCTGTCTGTGGCTTTTCTGCCTGCCTGGGGTTGCCTCCCTTTGATCCTTTACAGGAGTTATTATGAAACAAGAATTTGGGAGATGGAGCTGGCGCTGCTTCCCTCGGAGCCTGCCCAGGGAGGTCAGGGAGCCAGGATTAGACACATTCCCTGTGGGGGCAGGCACAGCTTAAATAAAGGGTTTTCAAGGCCCTTAACCCTCCTGTAGCATTGAGGCATTGATGTCATTCTCTCACAAAAGGAAAGGAAAGAAAGGGAATGAAAAATCCATCTCCGGCAGAGACACTCAGTGCCTGTCTCTATGTGAACTTAACTTAATTAATTCCGAGTAAGTTGATTTAAATATTAAATAAAATGCTACAGGACCATGTTTCCAGGCTTGGATGATTGACATCCAACTCAAGACTATGTCTGGACAATTATTAACACATCCACTTAAATTTGGCTTTTGATCCCTAATTCCCTCTCTTCTCTCTCCTTTTTTTCCACAAAATTCATGGGAAATGGTAACAATTTTTGTTATTTTTGTGCATTTTGTTGTCACATTTCCTCACTGCTGGCAGCAGACTCACCTTGAGGCTGCTTGGACTCAGGACAGGTAAAACACCTCACAAGAGTCCCCAGACCTGCAAAGCCCAACTAAAACTGTGGAAGTGTCCTTGATTCCTGGAGGGAAGGAATCAATGGACACATGTATCAGATTTCTTTTCTCCAGATAAAAGGTGTTATTTACACCCCGCTTTTATGAGGCTTCCCTGAGCTTAAAATTAATGGAAAAACTTTTGATCAGTCCTTCACAGTGACAAGTTAGAATTTTTATTATTGTTATCAATCTTTTAACATGGAAAGGCTGCTTGCTTTGTTGGTTTTCCACTCCATATCTTTTAATTCCAGGATTCAGGGAGACTCTCCCCTTTCCCACATTTCCAAATGCCAGGGGAGACAATGGGAAATATAAACCTCCAAAGAGCCAGGAATCAGAGTGGAGTCTAAAATGTGTTTTTAAAAATCCCCTGAGCTGTGGGGATTTTCCAGGTGTCCTGATTGCTGGGCAGGCTGGATTCTGTGTGTTTATGTTTGGTTCTTAAACCCAACCACAACAACTCCCAGACATCATTTAGTCCCTATCTCCAGGTACTTATCTCGTTTTCCTCTGAATTCTCCCAGTGTGCATTTGCTCCTCAGGATCAGTAATTGCCCTTTAGAGCCCAGAAGGAGCTTTTGCAGCTCTCTCCTGCTGCAATCTGCGGTGCCCAGCTGGGGAAGGAGCTCAATCGATGAGGTGCATTTGCTGCTCCTGCTGGGAGCTCAGACGGCCAGGCTGGGGCTGCAGAGGGAATTCCAGTGTCTGTCACTGCCACCAGAGCAGCAGCACACACCAGAGCCTCGCAGGCGAGGAAAGGTGGATCCCCGAGCAGGATTCCATCATCCATCATCCCCTACACGAACATCCCTCATCCCCAGGGTGGGGCCCTGCCCGTGAGCAGCTCTGGGGCCTGGAACAGCTCCTGAGGATCGGCAGGAGCTGGGAGGAAACATCCTGTCTGAGCAGAGATGCTGTGCCAGCCTGGAAAATGGTCTGGGAATGAGAGGAGTGCAGACAGATGGAGACTCTGAACTGCCCAGAGCCTGCAGCTCCTGGGAAGGACTGGCAAGGACCAACACTGATCCTGCTCCTCCAGGGGTGGATGTGACCCCTCGGGGTGCCCCAGGCATTCAAACCCTCCTGGGACAGCTGAGCCCCTTGCACTGAGCGCAGGGACACGGGACAGGGAGGGACAGGGGGGCACGGAGCTTTGGGGTTTGTCCCCACGCTGGTGCTGTCTGTCCATGCCAGGCACAAATCCTGGAGAGCAAAGCCGAGGAGCCACGGGGGGCTCAGCCCCAAGCACAGCTGGGTTTGGGGCTGGGGGTCAGTGCTGCCCCAGGGACAGGAGGGGACTGGAGGTGTTTGAGTCCTGCAGCTGGTGAATTGTCTGAGAATTGTCTGAGAATTGTCTGAGAATTGTCTGGTGACGGCTGGGAGGGTTTGTGTGAGTGGAAAAAAGGGAATTTGCCTCTTCCCCGGGACCGCAGGGGTTTGTGACACTCCCGAGGAGGGTGGCACTGACTGCAAGGGGAGGTGACAGAGTGGGGGATTCAGCCACCACTGATTGTCTGGATTTGTTTGAAAGCTGAAGGAAACAGGCACGACTTTGTTCTTCTCCTGGGATCAGGATTGAAATGTGGAAAGCACATCAGGCTTTGAGCTGCCTGTCGGTTCCAGACACTGCAGGTAATGAGCTCAGAAGGGAACATGGCCAGTTCTGGACCACCACACTGGTGAGTGAAGGATCCCACTTGAAGCAGCTCTGAGGACACTCCTTGAACTTGATTTTGAATGATTTGACACTTTTTCTCTAAGGAGATCAATAAACACATCACATTTTAGCAGCAATCATAGAATCAGAGAATCCCAAACTGGTCTGGGTTGGGAGGGACCTTTAGGCTCATCCAGTGCCAGCCCTGCCATGGGTAGGGGCACCTTCCACTGTCCCAGGTGAGTTCATCTGTTGTTTAAACCTGGCTGTGCACCCATAAGCCTGCATTAAATTAAATGTAAGCAATAGTGAGAGAAGCTCATTTATCAGCATGAAAAATTGAACTGAAACATTTCAGTCCAGCAGGCCAAAGCTGCATTTCACAAATGAAGTCAAACAATTCTGCTCTGGGATGATGGATCTGGCTGGGCTGTAAACAGCAAAGCTTCCAGCTTGGATAGCAAAGGGGTCTCTTTGTCTTCCCAGTCTGTTCTGGAACTTGTGGAACATCTGGAACTAGAGCCTGGAGAAAAGCTCCAGGAGAGCTCAGAGCCCCTTCCAGGGCCTGAAGGGATCCAGGAGAGCTGGAGAGGGACTGGGGACAGGGATGGAGGGACAGACACAGGGAATGGCTCCCAGTGCCCAGGGCAGGGCTGGGTGGGATATTGGGCAGGAATTGTTCCTGGCAGGGTGGGCAGGGCGGGCAGGGCTGGCACAGGGTGCCCAGAGCAGCTCCTGCCCCTGGATCCCTGGCAGTGTCCCAGCCAGGCTGGGCAGGGCTGGGAGCAGCTGGGACAGTGGGAGGTGTCCCTGCCATGGCAGGGGTGACACTTGGAGGGGCTTTCAAGTCTCTTCCAAGCCAAAACATCCCGGGATTCCATAACTGTGTCACTATTTTACCTCTGTCTCCTGTTCCCATTGTGGATCCAATAAAACCTCAGCCCAAGATCCTGTCACAGTCTGGCACAAACATTCCCTGTCGTCCCATTTCCCCCAAGGCTCTGAGCAGAACAGTCCCAGGACTTTCTCTCCCAGCTCCAAGGTCTGGCAGGGCAGGAGCTGCTCCAGCAGTGAGCACAGGCTCCAGGAGGAGGGGGAACACTGGGGCTGTGGCACCTCTCACCAGTTCCATGCCAATAAAACTCAGAGTGTTCAACAACCTTGTTCTTCCTGTCAGTTCTGCTCTCTCCCTCATCACTCCTGGACCACAGAGAGGCCAAAATATTAACGAGGACATTGATGAATCTGAGGCTGAATTCCTTTAATTTGTTCCTGGCTGAGTTCCCGCTTGCATCCACTACTCCACTTCAGTTAATTCAGAAAATTGATAGCTTCAGCCCTGTCAGGTGCTTTGTAAAATCTCTATTGGTGGCTCATTAATGGAAGATTTTCCCCTTTTGGAATTCTATCAGCTAAGGAGAATTCTTTTAATAGGCAAATATAAATATCTATGAGTAGAGGAAAGAACAGGAGTCCCCAGTGCCTCCCTCTGGCCCCTGTCAGTGATGGCCAGCACAGAAACCCCCTGCAAGCCCAGGGGGTGATGCAGTGGCAGTGTCCTGCCAGCCCTGGGCACGTTGCTCTGTCACACTCAGGGTGAGCAGGGGACATTTGTAGAGTCACCTCCACTCCCTCAGAGGGCTTGATCTGAGCAAGCCTTGTTCCTTTCATCTCCCCTCCTCCCATGCCCAGTTGGATATTGGGAAAATCCTTCCTGGAAGGGGCTGTCAGGGTCTGGCACAGCTGCCCAGGGTAGGGGTGGAATCCCCAAGTGCTCCAAAGACAAGCAGAGGTGGCACTTTGTGCTGTTGCTTATTGGGAATGGGGGAACTCAGTCCAAAGTTGGATTTGATGATCCTGGGGGTCTTTTCCACCCTTAAGGATGCTGTAATTCCCCAGGCTGGGTCTGTGGTGTCCCTGGTGTCCCTCTCCAGGGAGGGGTGGCTGTGACCAGGCAGGCTCAAACAGCTCCAGCTCCTTTCAAACCAGGAGCTGCTTTCCAGAGGAAACCTCAAAGGAAAAGGAGGTGGGCCTTGGGCCAGCCCTGCTGGGATGAGCAGCTGCCTCCTCCCCAAGGAGAAAGGTGGAGAGACACGAGAAAGGTCCCCAGGTCCTGTAGCTGAGGCCAGAGTCTCCAGCCAGGGAAAAAAAGGAAATCTCACATCCAAGATCCTTGTGGCACCACCTTGTCACTGGAAATGTTCCATTTTACCCTTTTTTTCTTTTTTTTTCTTTTATGGGAGACGTGTTTGTGCTGAGGATTGGGGTTTCGAAAGCAAAGGAGAGGAGAAAGAAAACTATAAAAAATGTATGTGGGAAGCAGACTCTGTTTGTGAAGGTTTTCTTTAAACACTTCCAAACAAATATTTCCAGGCACACTGAAAGAGAAGTTGGGAAAAAATAGAACTGCTTGAAAAACAAAAGAGAGAGTTTCCTGCATTATTTGAATCTGAAGCAATCGAGAATCTCTGCTCCAACTGAACAGCTCTGGGGAGGCTCATTTCCATTTTCAGGTGCAAATCCCCCAGACTCTATTGGTGTTTTCCAGCCTCTCCATGGGAAATTAAGGAATTATCCCCCCATCTGGGCTCTGCTGAGGCATCTCAGTCCTGGGGTCACTTTTGGGCCCCTCACGACCACAAACACCTGGAGGAGCTGGAGCATGTCCAGGGGAGGGAATGGAGCTGGGAAGGGGCTGAGCCCCAGGAGGGGCTGAGGGAGCTGGAAAGGGGCTCAGCCTGCAGAAAAGGAGGCTCAGGGGGAACCTTGTGGCTCTGCACAGCTCCTGACAGGAGGGGCAGTGAGGGGGGTCGGGCTGTGCTCCAGGAACAGGGACAGGAGCAGAGGGAACGGCTCAGGCTGGGCAGGGCAGGCTCAGGGTGGAAATTGGGAAAATTTCTTCATTGGCCCAGGCTGGCCAGAGCAGAGGTGGAGTCCCCATCCTGGAGATGCTCACAGAATGTGTGACTGTGGCACTTGGAGATGTGGGTTAGTGGTGAACGTGGTGCTTCTATTTCATGGTTGGACTCAGTGACCTTAAAGGGCTTTTCCAACCTGAACAATTCCATGGTTCTGTGATTCTTTGTACAACCTCCACCCCCCAAGTTCTATGTCTGTGTTTTCCAACCCCACTTCTGCAAAGGGAACAGCTCCTGCCATCCCTGGCTCCTGTCTGAAGCAGAGGGGTCTGGCTGCTGTCACCCACCAGGGACTGGGGACGTCCTTACTGGGCTGGCACAGCCTGAACCCAGCCAGGAATTGGGTCTGCCCTGTCCGGGGTATTCCATTTCCCAGAGGAAATCTGCAAGCCCAGAAATCCCTGCATCATTCCAGGAGACTGGAGCTGCAGAGGAGGATCAGCTCCAGGAAATCTGATGAAGACAAAGGAATCAGCTGCAAGGAGAGGAAGACAAACCCAAACCAGCTCATCCCAGCCTCCCTTCCCTCCCAGTAATGGGCCTTCCCTAGGAACAGTGGGAGGGAGCTGGGCAAGGCTTGGCTCTCAGCAGAAGTTCTTTAGAGAGAATTTTCCTTGCTCCTGATGGTTGGCTGGGTCGAAAATGAGAAATTCTGGTTTGATTCCTGTCAAAACAAAAAGTTCCTCCTTGATTTGGCATTATTTATTTATTTATGCCCCTCCTTCCCTGCTCTTTAGAAACTCAGTGGATCACAGAGGGATTGGGAGTTTAATGGACAGACAAGGGACCCCTTCATTGAGAAGAAATTGAAATGCCTGTGACTGGGAGGGAAAGGGACGCAAAATTTCACTTCCTTCAAAATGTGGTGTGAGAAAACAACCTGGCTTTTCATCCCAGCTGATCCTGACTATGGAAATTGATGGGGAAAACCTCTTTGGGCTCTAATTGAGGGTTTTTTTCAGGGCAGAAATCCCACAGAGCTGGGGCTGTCCCCAAACCTGCTCAGTCCCAGCAGCCCCTGACTCTTGGTGGGACAAGGGTGGGTCACACACTGGGACCTGCAAGGAGAGCTTTGATTTCTTTTTATTTAAGCACTTCCAGCTATGCAGAAATTCTGTAATTTCCCCTCCCAATTCCTTAAGAGGCCTCCTGATTACCACGCTGGAAAACTCCAAGGGCAGTAGCAGTTCTGGACCATGATACCACCAGTTTAATGGTCATTAAACTGTGGGAGTTCCTATTTGAAATCCATATCCTCTCTGCCAGCCCTGCTGCTCCACCCTGCCTGAAATACACCCTGAGATGAACAAGGCCAAAGCATCATTTCAGCTCTGCTAAACCCTTGGAAAAACAACTCTCTCCAGTTGTGAGCACATCAATTATATTTCCATGGAAGATAAAAACCTAACAAATGGGAGCAGGGCTCCCATCAGCATCAATCCCCTCCCATATTAAAGCTGCTTTGTGCAGCTCTGCTGAAGCCAGCCTGGAAATGGACTGTGAACGGGACAGAAAGAGGGAAGTAAATAAATGCTGAAGGATTAACATAGGGACAGCACTGCAATATTGAGTTCATGGAATCACAGAGTAGTTTGGGTTTGGAGAGATCTTAAAGCCCATCCAAATCCACCCCCTGCATTGGGCAGGGACGCATCAGGGTGCTCAGAGGTGACAGACAGGGGTTTGTAGGTGACAGGAACTCTGGGTCTGTGGGTGACAGGAGCTCTGAGAGGAGATGAGTGACATTGTCCCTCTTTTATTGTAGAGATGGGAAGCAGGAAAGCACCATGACTTCCCCAAAGTCAGGTGAGAATGCAGTGACTTGGATCCACATCACCATTCCAGTCCCTGGAGGGACAGACACAGGGAATGGCTCCCAGTGCCCAGGGCAGGGCTGGGTGGGATATTGGGCAGGAATTGTTCCTGGCAGGGTGGGCAGGGCTGGCACAGGGTGCCCAGAGCAGCTCCTGCCCCTGGATCCCTGGCAGTGTCCCAGGCCAGGCTGGGCAGGGCTGGGAGCAGCTGGGACAGAGGGAGGTGTCCCTGCCGTGGCAGGGGTGGCACTGGGTGGGTTTAAGGTCCCTTCCCACCCATCCAACCCAGGATTCTGATTCCAGAATCTCCCCACTGTCTCTGCTGCCAGGGAGCTCCCCAGTGATTCAGAAGAGAACCCAATTCACTGCTCCCTCTCATTAGAAAAGGGAAGCAGGGTCAGGGCTATGAATGAACACATCTGAAATTACCAGAGTAAGTGGGACTGCAGGACAGAGCCAGAGAGCCAGAGACAGGAACAGGGGCAGGGGTAGGAACAGGAGCAGGAGCAGGGCAGGGGCAGGAGCAGGGGCAGGAGCAGGGGCAGGAGCAGGAACAGGGGCAGGGGCAGGGGCAGGGGCAGGAACAGGGGCAGGAACAGGAGCAGGGGCAGGAGCAGGGGCAGGGGCAGGGGCAGGGGCAGGAACAGGGGCAGGAACAGGGGCAGGGGCAGGAGCAGGGGCAGGGGCAGGGGCAGGAACAGGAGCAGGAGCAGGGGCAGGGGCAGGAACAGGGGCAGGAACAGGGGCAGGAGCAGGAACAGGAGCAGGAGCAGGGGCAGGAGCAGGGGCAGGAGCAGGGGCAGGGGCAGGAGCAGGGGCAGGAGCAGGAGCAGGGGCAGGGGCAGGAACAGGAGCAGGGGCAGGAGCAGGGGCAGGAGCAGGAACAGGGGCAGGGGCAGGAGCAGAAGTGGGAACAGGAGCAGGAGCCCAAGCAGCTCTCCAGAACCAAGGGATTGTTTTCCCAAGGACTTTGTGCCATGCAGGCTTCCCAGGCTGCCACATCTGGATTTGCCCCACGCTGGAATTTGTGTCTCTGCCTGTGAGCAGAACAAGGGGCTGAGGGGTCACAGTGCAGTGCCTTTCACCCCTTCACTCCTTCCTTGTCAGATCATGCTCTGATCTTTCTATCAGCAGCAGAAATGCGCCCTGTGGTTAGAAAGACCAATCTTTAGTCATAAATTTGAATTAGTCCCTTTCTCAGGCTAATTTTAGAATCCAATTATGATCAAGAGAAGATCGTGAAAGAAAAATAACAGGAAAAATTCACTCCAGATCTCTCACTGTGATAGAGCCTGAGCAGCCTGCACCAGCCTTGGCTTAATTGGGAAAAAAACCCGAGTTTATCTTGATTTATTTTACGTGAGGATTTGGGGATAAGGATGAAGAAACTTCAGCTCTTGTTCAAGATCTAAGAGCTCTGACAAGTACATGGAAAACAGATCAGAGGGAAGATCTTAGTGTGCCCAGATGGAACAGGAGGGGAATTAGCAAATGGCACATTACCATATTTCTGATGGCATTCCAATCTTCCTGAGAAAGGAAAGGTTTGGAGAGATTCATTAATTAATTTTTGGAGTTTGCAAGACACTCCTTCTTGCTTGGAGCTGGAGACAATGAAGTGCTGCTGCATCTGAACAGGATCCTGCCAAAGGAAGGATGGAGCCCTTCCCCTTGCAGGGCAGTCAGAGCCTGAATTTCAGGCTGTTGTGTGCTGTGCTTGGAGTCCTGCCTGTGGCCTCTGGAGAAAATGTCCCAGGAATTGGGTGGAAATTGGTGCTGACAATCTGACCAAGTCCCACATTTCCCCCAGAGCAGTTCTGTACAAAGAGCACAGAGGCCCTGCTGAGCTGATCTGGGGCTCTCACAGGGAGAAGGGCAAAGAGACCTTCAACCTGCAGCTCGAAATCCTGGGCTGGGAACAGCAGGAGGCTCCAGCTCCAAGAGACTTTCAGTCAAAGAGCTCCCTGGAGCTGAGGGGGACCCGGGGGCCCTGCCTCAGTGCAGAATTAATTGGTCTCACCCTGTCCTGGACAGCTGCTCCCACCCCTCTCCATAAACCCCGAAGGATCAGGGGAATTTTAAGATCAGACAAACACACCCTTGACAGGGCCAGTCTGGTGTGAACAAACATATCATTTTTATTGCCTGTACAAGGCTCTGCCTATTGGGAATTTTAACCAAGAAACCCACAGAGTGTTTGGGAAACATTCTCTCAGAAAACAGAGTCTGTGGAAAGCTCAGTTTTGTCATGATGGCTTCTCTAAAAAAACCCTATTTTTAAAGTGTCAGAAATACTTAAAGAATTCTGAGAGAAGGTCCCACCTGAGCCTCCTTTTCTCCAGCTGAGACCCCCCTCAGCTCCCTCAGCCACTCCTCATCCCACTTGTGCTCCAAAATAATCCATACCTGCTTCCAGAGTATCAATTCCACAAATATTTGTGAGTAGCTGGCTTGGGGCAGTAGAGAAAGATGGACTTGAAACTGAGGTCAGTTTTCCAAACTATTTCAGGGATCCACAATCCTCAAATACCAAAGGAATACGAGCAGCATCCTCATGGAGCAGCACAGACAGAAGCTCCCAGCACAGGGAATTCCACGGGGATTTTGCTCCAAAGGAGATGGAATCATCCCTGAATTAAAGGTTCACATTTCCTCCTCTTGGATTACAGCTGGAGTTTGTCTCTGGGGGATAAACCAAATGAAAACCAAACAAAAGTGCTGCTCTCCAGAAATCCAGGCTGCTGGGAAATGGCATGAGCTGGAGGAGGACCCTGGACCTGAGAGGGCTCAGATGGGGCTGTTGAAGCCATCCCAGGGCACAGAAGATGCTGCTTGCTAAAATCACCTTTTGTTCCAGCCAGTTCTGCCCTGACCAGCTCCTGCTCCCGCCTCTGCCCAATATTTTTATTTTTGCTGTGCTGAACTTTCAGGTCAGTGGAAGAGAAAGGAATTGTTCCCCGTGCTGGATTTGATGTGTCAGAGGATGAACCTTGCCCTGCTCAGCTCAGGGTGTGATGTTCTCATTAACCCTTAATGGGAGCAAAGTCCTGGCACAATTAAATTCCACAGCCACAAATCTGGGGCTGATCGACCTCCCCAGAGCAACTAAGGGAGAGGCACCTGGTATCTCAGTGAGAACTGAAATAAAAGTACACCACAATTAGTGCCTTTCACAGGGAAAAGGTCATTTGTGTCTTTGGTGAGAAAGGAAAGGAAAAAAGTATTAAAAAATCGACAGAGTTCTCCAAACAAAGGGCAGCTTCTCCATTCCAAAGAGCTTTTTGCTCAGATGTGGATGTTACATGAACAGACAAAACTTTCCAGAATGTTACTGAAGCTCTTCAAAAATCATTGGTGTTAACTAATTCTTTTATGCCAGGGTAATATTTGGATATTTGGATATTTGGTTAATATCCAAATTTGGTTAATATCCAATTAATCTGTGAATTCTTCACATTTCCTTTCTGATTTAAAGAAGAGTTTGTATTTTCCTTTTAATCTTGACACACTTTTTTTCCATGAAATTAGAAAACCCCAACCTTAATTTTGAGCAGCATCCTTCCAGAACCTGAGTACAGCACAAGTTCCTGCCAGGACCTTAAAATTCCATAAATGTGTTAAAAATCCAGCAGCTGGAGCTGGAATGGGTGATCTAGGGGGAGTGCTGGCCGATTTTCTATCTTCATTTTACAATTCATTCCTCAATTCCTTTGTGCATTCCCCGGATCTCTTTGATCACTGCTTGACTGGCTGTGATTGAGGCATCAAGGTGCCTGTGTCACCCCAGGCTGCAGGTGGGGACAGTGCTCAGCAGTGGGGGACAAGCTCCTCCCTGTCCCCATCCCTGACTGCCCTGTCAGGGCCACCTCCAGCCATTCCCTCCAGGAATGTGGCAGCAGCTCCCAACAAAATCAGTGTTGGTGTTTCCCTCCCTCCACCGTGGATTATCCTGCTTTGTGCAAAGCCTTGCTCTGTTAATTCCATGTTTAACTCAAACTCCAGGACTAAACTCCCTGAACACTCCACTCTGACCTTGGCACAGAGAGGTTGGAGGGGTGGGAACTCTGTGAGGAGAGGCCCTGGCACAGGTGCCTAGAGAGATTGTGGGATCCCAATCCCTGGCAGTGTCCCAGGCCAGGCTGGACAGGGCTGGGAGCACCTGGGACAGTGCAACGTTGTCCTGCTCTGAAGGACAGGTATCTGCCAATAAAGGCAGAAACTTCTCTTTGAAATGGAGAATGTAAACCCCCTCCCTCCAAACTGTTATGATTTTGAAATTAAGGGGCTCTCAGGCAAAGATATGGGAATTAGGAATAACAGTTCTTTACTAGGAAAATTAAAATAGAAATACAGTATTACACAGAACAATCCCAACCCTGCCAGAGTCAGAATCCAAGCTGACACCCGTCAGTCAGTCAGGGTGTTGGCACAGTCCCATTCAATGGTGGCTGCATCCTCCTGCAGGGGCAGATGTGGTTCAGCTGGAGCAGTGCTCCTGGAGAAGGGGCAGTTTCCTCTGAAGCTCCAGGGATGATGTGGAAAGGTCTGGTTTTCCTCTGGAATCCAGTGGAAAGAAGGTCCCTTGGTGTCCAAAATCTCAGTTTTATCTGGGTAGGAAAGGCTTGGCTCCTCCCCTGGCTGGAGCATCTCCCAGTGGGATGATGGAATTTTATCAGTCATGCCCTGGGACTCAGTGGCCATGAACAGGAGATATCTCCTGGAGGGAGGATGGGCTGTGGGAAGATAAAGATGATTGCCCAGCTGGTTTAAAGATGGCCCATGAGCAGATAATGTGTGCCAGGAGATCAGGGTCACTGCCCCAGCTGGGGTAACAGATGGGACAGAATTCACATTTCTGGCCACATCCTGCATTGCAGCCCAACACAAGGCAGGGGTGGCACTGGGTGGGCTTTGAGGGCCCTTTGAACCCAAACTCATTTCTTTTTCTTTCAATGGTGACAAGAACTCACTGAGCCCAAGCCAGAGGAAATTCTAAGATGTGGAAAGTAAAGACACCCAGAAATGCAGGATTTGAACAGCACTTGGCCCCTACATGGGCAGGTTTTGGTCAGTGATGCCTTTTCTGCCCGAGGCAGAGTCCAGCCCTTCCCAAACCTTTTTGGGCGATGGAGGGGAGGAGGGAGGAGACACCAAAAGTGACAAAACGTCACAAAGGCAGAAAGGCTGAGCCAGCATCACTCCAGGAGAGCCAAACATCTAATCAGGGCATTCTCTCAGGAGACCAAACCTGCAGCCTTAGAGCTGCTTTTACATGACTCAGAACTCCTGGTAAGGGTTTCTCCACAGCTGTGACAAGTTCTGGAATGTTCCTGGATAGCTGCTCCTAATCCTCCTCCATGCAGATGATGTGGAGCTTCAGGTTTAAACTGTTTGACTTGAGGATCTGATGTTTAACAAGCTCTTTAATTCTATTGAATTCCGTCTATGCAATCCAATATTGCTTTGGGGCACTGCAACGTGAAGGATTTCATTATCCTTGTAGGATATGGAGGCATCATCCAAATTATTTCCAACTACAGAGCTGAAATATTTATTAACTTCTGCTTGTTCTGTGTTGCTGGGCTGGTTTTCCATCCTGGCTGGTCCTGGAATCACTGGAACTGATTCAGCCTGAAATTTTTAGGATAAAGTTAATGTGCTCTCAGCAGCAAAACAAATTATTTCAATCTGTGTGTTCCTTCCCAAGGAAGAAAATCAGGTTGGGACACCCCAAGGATTCCCCTTACGGATATTTTTTTACGATTTTACTGAAAATCCTGAGCTCTAAATTAATTTGTTTTCTCAGAGGGGGTCTGGAGGGAGATGTTTGAGAAGTTTTTATCACCAAGAAAAAAATTGAATTGAATAAAAATCCTCTTGGGAGTGCTAGAAGGTCCTGGGGAAGGAAGGACAGAGGATGGAAGGACAGAAGGAAGGCCTGTGGTTTTTTGCCTAAAATGAATTCTCTGCTGGATGGAGGATGTTTAAAGGGAAATACTTAACCCAGCCTTAAGCAGAAATTCCCTCTCCTAAGCAGACATGGAGGATCCCCTTTGAACAGAGCACTCCAAGAGACACTGCTGTGATTTCCTTCTGAAGCTGCTCTGCAGATGCCAAGCATGTCATTCCCATCAGAACGATGGGAGAAGGAGGGGAGAGTCCTCCCAGCCTTTGGCTGCTGATCTGAGAGGGTTTTGGGGGAACACGAAGCCCTCAGCTCCTTCAGTGGGATTCACCTCTGTGTGTGTGATCCTGCTGCTCTCTGGGGGCTTTGGCTCCCGTGTGCCTGGAAAACTGGAACCATTCCCACATTTCACTCTGAAAATCGACAACTGCTGAAAATTGAAAATCAACTGCTTTGCCTCCTCCTTTAACAGTTGATTTTCCTACTCATTGCTTCAGCCTGGCCCCTCTCCCCCTCTCCAGAGTGAGAAGAGAAAAACAAACATTTGTGTGTTTGGTGCCTGGTTGACACTCGTTTCATGGGGGCCGAGCTGTCAGAGCCACAAGGCAAAGGAGCAGCGAGTTCCGGGAATGGTAATTGCAGCCTTTGTGCCGTGCTGAGCCGGGGGTTTGAAGTGTAAATGTGCAGTTAAATCAAAGTTGCATTTCTGAGGCAGCAGTACAGGGACAGGTGTCCAAATGCTCAGTGAGGACAGTTCTGCAGTCCTGGTGGGCAATGAGCTGGACATGAACCAGCTCAGGATCATGGAATGGTTTGGGTTGGAAGGGACCTTAAATTCCAGTGCCACCCCTGCCATGGCAGGGACACCTCCCACTGTCCCAGCTGCTCCCAGCCCTGCCCAGCCTGGCCTGGGACACTGCCAGGGATCCAGGGGCAGGAGCTGCTCTGGGCACCCTGTGCCAGCCCTGCCCACCCTGCCAGGAACAATTCCTGCCCAATATCCCACCCAGCCCTGCCCTGGGCACTGGGAGCCATTCCCTGTGTCTGTCCCTCCATCCCTGTCCCCAGTCCCTCTCCAGCTCTCCTGGATCCCTTCAGGCCCTGGCAGGGGCTCTGAGCTCTCCCTGGAGCTTTTCTCCAGGGGAGCACCCCCAGCTCTCCCAGCCTGGCTCCAAGGGAAGGTTTGGATGTGACCCTGAAGCTTTGTGCTTTTGTCACAGAATGCAGAAATTCCTGGTTTGCCCTGAGAAACTGCAGTTTTCCCAAGGCCTGGGATGAAATCCATCTCACCAGGGTAACAGCACAGAAGGTGAATGTTCAAACAGTCCAGTGTCCCTCTGGATCTGCCCACAAATCCTCCCCACAGCCTCCCCTGTGAGGGGCTCGGGCAGCCCTGGTGGGGTTATCCAGCACTCAGGGAACCCTGTGGCTGGAGTGTAAGGAGAGGGAGAAGGTGGTGAGGAAATGCAGGTGTTTGGCTGAAAGGAGATTGATTTCCTCAGTCTGCTGCTAAATTTGCATCTCTGCTGGGCAAGGTCCTGCCCTGGCAGGAATATGCACCTGCAGCTGGCTGCTGGTGGGGGACACTGAACATCAACCCTCTTCTCTAAATGCTGCTCCATTATTTAAAAGCCTTTTACTTCAGGTAATTGTTTCAGTCAGATGCTTTTTAAAGCCTTTTTCTTAGAGGAACAAGTCCCAAATTAGAAGCAATCCCCAGCTAATAGCAGTGATTGCTGCAAGGCTGCAGTGGAGGAGCTAATGAGGAGCACTTGGCTCCTGCCCATCCCAGGCCAGCCCGTTCCTCTGGGCACTTCCCTGCTGCCATCCCGCCCCACAGTCCTTCCCTCACCCTTCCCCAGCCTGGGGACAGGGGCTCTGGCCCTGTCAGCTCCCCCTCCCTGGGCCCCCATTCCTCTCACAGCCACAGTCCCTTCCCATTCTCTTAATCAGTGTTCAGTGTCATTAATACCCAGAGGAACCACTGGGCAGGGAATGAGGGGCACTGAAGCACTCCAGGGATGCTCAGTGAGGAACTGGGAGTTGCCCCACTGTCCTTATGGGCTGGGGCAGCTCCAGTGGCACCAGGAGCTGCACTGGGGTTACACTGGGGCAGCTCCTGCAGTGTGGATGGTTCAGACACCCCCTTGGAACTTTCTCCCCTAAGATAAGAAATCCTTCCTTAGGATGACTCATGCTAGAGAAATGTTCACCCCCCTGCAGACCCCTGTGTTATCTTTTAGAGCTTTTATTGGTCTTTATCTCTTCTAGGTAATTGGTCACTTCTCTACCTAAACCTTAAAGTAATTGGATAGCTTTCAACTTATAATTCTACTGGTCAGTTTTCAATCCACCTCAACCCTATAAAACCCCTTTGATATATTATGTATTCAGATTTTGCTGTCGGACACCTTCGTAGAAATAAAGGTGCCTGCGGAATTTCTGTGCGGCGGTCACAGAATTCTATTTCTCTTCCTAACTAAAAGAGTGCTGCAAGCAGAAATCACCAAAGAGCTGATAGCCTAAGCCAGGCCTTGCTTGCACTCGGAGCGCTCTGTAGCTGACTTCTGCCTTGAGGCAGCAGGAATTCTGTTTTTTGGAATGTTTATCTGGGCTTGGTGTGGCAGCCTGGGGCAAAAACACCAGCCCCAGGGACCTGTGTGAGTTTGGCCCATGCCCATGTGGGAGGATGGCCTGGAACTGAGCCCAGGGTGGTTTGGGCATGGATTATCCCTGTCCTGAGCTCACCTGGATCCCAGTGCTGGGTCCACCTTGGGGTTGGGACAGCAGAGCTCGGCCACCTTGAGCACAAACTCTGTCCCCAGCGAGGTTGGGCTGGAGCTGGGGGGGTTTGCAGTCCTTTTGTCATTTTGTCCTTTCAAAAATGGCCCAAAGGGGTGGCTAAAGGGGTGGCTTTGGCCCAGGGGGAGTGTTTGGAAATGAAACATTTAATCCAGGGTTCAGTAAAAACAGAATGACAAAGTGTCATCAGGGACAGGGAGTGCATGTGAGGCTGTGAGTGCTTTCCTTCCTTCCCTCTCCCTAACTGCTGAGGCTGGAAATCCATCACCCATCCCAGGAGCAGCTGTAGGAGACACCTGATAAGGCAGAACAGCAAAGCCATTAACCTGAAGTCACAGATTGCTGTCCTCCTCCTGCTGTAGCTGCTCAGAGCAGGTGACAGGAGGCACAGACAGCTCCCGGCTGCACCTCTGATCCCACTGAAGGGAAATGTCACTGCACAGCTCCAGGAGGCTGAGCCAGGAGCACAGGCACAGGGGACGTCTCTGGCACACTGCAATCTGTGTGTCAGGGTGATCCCTGTGCTGCTCCCAGCGCTGTGGGACTGAGCCAGGCTGGCAGTGCCACACCAGGGCAGGCACTGAGCCTGAGCCCCTCCAACTCCTCTGGGCCCCTGTGCTGGATGTGCAGGTTCCCAGGCTGTAGCTGCAGTGGGAAGTGTCACCCTGAGTGTCACCAGGAGCTCCAGCCCGGGCTCTGTCCCTGTCCCAGGGCAGGATGTGCCCTGCAGGGACAGCACATCCCGTGGGGGCTCCAGGGCTCCCTCCTGTCCCGCTCCTCTGCCAGCCCAGCCAGCTTCACCTTCTGCAGAAGAGATTTCAGAGGGTAGAATTGAGCAGCTGAGGAGAAAGTGTTCCTTGCCTTCCCCCAGGAGCACAAAGCCCTCTGCCCCCTGTCAGAGACTGTGCAGGTTTTTCCTCTCCCTTCTCCTTTCCATCTGGCATTTCCAAACCAAGGGCATGAGCCATCCTCCCTGGCCTGCAAGGGCAGATGATCACCTGGCTCTTTGGGAGCTGTCTCCTTGCATCAGCTGAGGCTCTGCCCGTGGGCAGCACACGAACCCACCCTGTGTCTGTCTGCACAGAGAATAACAAACATCCTCTCCCATCAGTGTCAGTGTGGCTGTACAGGGTACCCAGGAACAGCATTGCCACTTTAAAGCCCCTCACAGCATTTCTGAGCACTGGATTTTACCCCTGTAAGATATTGCCATAGCTACTAATTATTAATAACAGCCTGTAGTGAAGGCTGACAGTTGTCTCTGGAGGGAGGGAATGTTCTGTAGCTTTGGGATCCATCCATGCTCTTATTTAGCAACACAACTGAGGTCTCCTGATCAGCCCCTTTCAGCCTGGAGTAAAGCAGGGATATCAGAGAATCCCAGGATGGTTTGGGGTGGAAAGGAATTTAAACCCACCCAGTGCCACCCCTGCCATGGCAGGGACACCTCCCACTGTCCAGCCTGGCCTGGGACACTGCCAGGGATCCAGGGGCAGGAGCTGCTCTGGGCACCCTGTGCCAGGTTCTCCTCACCCTCCCAGAGGATTTGTTTCCCAATATCCCATATAAACCTACTCCCCTGCAGGAGGGGTTGAGTTTCACCATTTCTTTATTCCCCACTGGCTTTCCATGGCAGGGGTTTGAGGCAGTGCCTAAAATGCCTTCAGTGTCAGAGACACTGGGACATGTCCAGTTTGCTCTGACACTCACCTGGGCACAAAGAATCTTAAAACATGAATCCATCCATGAAGTCTCTGGTGATTGTGGAGGGCTGAGAGGGATCCTTGGACTCCTGATGACCAGGGTGAGAGCAGGAAAAGCTTTTGGAGGTGCAAGTATCCAACAGGATTTGGAGCTGAACTATTGCAAACAGTTCCTGGGGCTGAAGGAAACGCCTCTGGGGAGGGTGATCATGGTGCTGCTGATCAAAGGTGCTGGTTAAATACCACTCCTGGCTCCCTGTCTGCTGCCTTTCCCCTCTGAAGCACATCCAGGCTGGCCTGGCTGAGGGAGCTGAGCCTGTCCTGTCACAGCCAGCCCGTGATGTGACTCAGAGGAACAGGAGGTGACAGGGCAGGAACAGCCTGATGGGCTGGAGGCTGAAACAGAGGTGGAGGGAGTTATTTTGGGATGTGATGCCAGGAATTCAAGGGGGATGTAAAGCAGAGCTGACAGATTAAAGGGCCAAGCTGCTGCAGAGGAACCTGGTGACCTTCAAAGCTTTGACTCGTGCCCAAAGCTGAGCCACGTGGCTCTGAAGGACACTGGGGACAAGTGCTGGTGTTGGGACATTGAGCTGGAGCAGTGGATCCCAGCTGGGGGGCTGTAGCCTGGGACAGCCCAGGAGCAGCTCTGGGCTGAGTCCCCTGAGCCCCAGCAGCTGAGAGATGTGCCAGGGATTATTGCAGCTCCTCTGCATGAGGAGAGGATGGGCGGGATGGGATGGGATGGGATGGGATGGGATGGGATGGGATGGGATGGGATGGGATGGGATGGGATGGGATGGGATGGGATGGGATGGGATGGGATGGGATGGGATGGGATGGGATGGGATGGGATGGGATGGGATGGGATGGGATGGCAGAGATGGGATGGGATGGGATGGGATGGCAGGGATAGCTGGGATGGCAGAGATGGGATGGCTGGGATGGCAGGGATGGCAGGGATGGCAGGGCAGGGATGGCAGGGCTGGCATTCACAGGTCAGGAAGTGCAGGTGCTCGGGGTGGGGGGACTCTGGGTGTGAGCAGGCTGCTCCTCAGCTGAGATCCTGCACTTCCCTCTGCTCTGGAAATGCCCAGCACTGCCAGCTGTGTTCTGTGCACCCCCAATCCAGAGGATTGCCAGGCCTGGGGAAAGCAGGGTGTGCCCAGAGTGTGGCTGAGGTCTGGGAATGCTGCTGGGGAGGGAACTGCCAGGGGCAGTGAACATTTTGAGATGCACCTTTGGGGTAGTTCAAAGTGATGGGCAGAAAAAGAGGAGGTGTTTCACCAGAGGCTTCTGCATCCCCAAATCCCAGAGGATCCCCACGACAGGAAACAAGCAGGGTGTGCCAGAGTGCTGCCAGGGTGAGGAAATGGAAACTGGGTTTTAGTGGCAGCTCTGGCTGTCCCTCCCTGGTGGCCACGGGCCAGGGAGGACTCTGCTCATGGCAGGGAGGGAAATTCTGCTGCTTTGCAATGAACTGGAGTAGAAAATCCTGGAACAGAGGCCTTGGGAAGGATCCTGCTTTCATTCCCAGGCAGCAAATCCCATTTCCAGCTCCTCAGTGATGGAAGAACCTGCAGAAGCAGTGCTGCATTGTCAGGACAGACTCCCAGCCCAGCCAGTGAAGTGTCACTGGCCCCAGCCCCTCCCTCTCCCTCTGAGGGTGACAAGAGCCTTTCAGCAGAAGAGTTTCCTCCTCACACTTGATTTCCAATTTCGTTTCCATGTGAGGAAGAACAAGTGGGAAGTGACTTTGCAGCTGGAGCAGCTCCTGCACAGGGCTAGGGAATGTCCCTGCACTGGCAGGATGAGCTGAGCTGGAAACCTCAGCCCAGAGAGTGGGGCTGAAACTAAGGGAGAATATTTCCTAGAGACCACAAATACTTATAATATTTATTAGAGTACTTACAAATACCTTTTTTATCCCAGATGATCTTTTTCTTACTTTATACTTTATTTGTTTACATTATCCTCAAAAATTAAATCAGTAGGGGGAAAAAAAAAACCCTTTTTAGCTCCCAAATTCTTTTTTATCTTTACATTTAGCTTTACATTTTCTTTTTTTTCCTAAGCTCCACATAGTGGATTTCACTGGTTTCATTTTGCAATGAGAGAGCAAAGCAATTCCACTTGATTTAAAGGAAGCAGCAGTTGGGTAATGATCACAGAAAGAGGCTGGAATTACTCAGTGAATACAGCAGAACATCCTGCTTACAGTTCCATTAGATTTGGGGCACTTTGGGGATGATTTCCAGGGACAAAGCGAGTTACAGGAGCCTGGAGTGGAGCAGAGGTGTCCTGCCACAAATCCTGAGTCTGTTGGGAGACTCTCCAGGATTTTAATCCAGCAAAATCACTCTGCTCACAAGCAAAATACCCTGCAATAAAATTAACTCCACTGCCTTCTGCAGCTGGCACAAGCAAACAGAATTCTGTATAATTCCTTGTCTGCAATTCCAGGGACAGGTGGGTGGGTCTGTGGGAGGGATGAGTGCCCTGAGCTGTGTGGGGTGCTGGGAATTCCAGATGAGGGATTCCCTGGGAGCCCCTCTCTGCTCCCACACCTGCTGGAGACAATTCTGGGGTGGGGAAGGGGTCCCTGAGCCATGTTCTGTCACACCAGAGTTCAATGGTTTTTTTGCTTTTTGGGGGTCTCAGTTTTCCTCCAAACTCTGGCCAGGAATGGACGTGGTGCCTGCCCAGGGGGATCCTGCTCCAGCTGTGCTGCTCCAGGACAGAAATTCCAGTGGGATTTGGGACAGGCTGAGCAGGAGCTTGTGTTCCCAGTAATTTGCTCAGATTTAATTACCTGCACAGCTCTATGTCTCTCCTGAGAAGTTTTGGCCCCATTTCTGTGACCTCTGAGATGAATTCCTGGAACAATTTGGACGTTTTTGTTCAGACAAAGCAACGCTGACATTGTTCCAGCCCTTCCAGTGGTCAAACAGTGGCTCTGGAGAGCTCAGCCAAGGCATTTCCCAGCCCCTGCCAAATGTGCTCCTCACAAATCTGTTCCTCACTCCTGCACCTGGGATGCTGCTGGGCATGGAAGGGAATTGTTTTAGCTCACTGCAGGTAAATTCACCAGGAATACAGGGATAATTCCATTTGTGAGGGACAAGGGGCCCAGTCTAGTGGGTGCTTGTCCTGGGTTGGTCCCTTCCCTGTGGATATGAGGACTGGGATCACCTGGGAGCTCTGGCCACAGGGCTGGGGCAGCTTCTTTGTGCTTGTGCAGTCCTGCGAAATCAGCAGCACTTAGAGCTGGCCTGAAGAAAGTTTTGACCCCCCAAAAGTCCCTGAAAGTTCACTTGTATCAACAATCAATCTGAAGTCCTTACTTGGAGCAGAAGTTCCAGGAGTCCTGACCAGCACTCAGGCTCTGGGAGGAAGGTGAGACACCAGCCAAGAGCTCTGTCCCCCCTCCTGCCCAGCAGGGCTGTGACCTGGCCTGGGGAGGGCTGGCTCCTAAAGAATGGGCTGGGAAGTGTTTGGGTTTGGCAGCCCCTGGGGGATTTCCCCAAAGCTGGCTCATGGGGAGCCCAGCACCCTCAGGTGAGGTTGGGGGCCAACATCACCTGGAAAATTGTAATTTATCTCCTAGAGAGGAATGATCCAGGGTTTGTCTGCCCAGGGGAATAAAAGCATTTCATGTTTGCTGAGCCTGCTCCCTTAAAAGGGTTTTGAACTCTGGGGCTGTTTGCTGGGCTCCAGGGCTCAGGAGGGAGACAAAGCCACCAGGTGGGTGAGCTCAGGTGTGAGCTCAGGTGTGAGCTCAGGTGTGAGATCAGGTGGGTGAGATCAGGTGGGTGAGATCAGGTGGGTGAGATCAGGTGTGAGATCAGGTGTGAGATCAGGTGTCAGATCAGGTGTGAGCTCAGGTGGGTGAGCTCAGGTATCTGCACTCAGTGTGTGGGTTTGTCACCACAGGTTTATGAGCTCAGGTGTGTTCCAAATCCAGCAGGAGCAGCAGCTCTGTAATTATTCACACCCCACCTGAGCCCATATCATCCCTTCCCTTCTTCCACGGGGAGGAGAGAAAGCTCCCAGGGAAGAGGAGAGAAAACTTCCAGGGAAGAGCCCTTTAGCTCTTCTCCTTCCTTCCTTCCTTCCTTCCTTCCTTCCTTCCTTCCTTCCTTCCTTCCTTCCTTCCTTCCTTCCTTCCTTCCTTCCTTCCTTCCTTCCTTCCTTCCTTCCTTCCTTCCTTCCTTCCTTCCTTCCTTCCTTCCTTCCTTCCTTCCTTCCTTCCTTCCACAAAACTCTTCCTGTGTCTCTAAACTGCCATTTCCTAGTCATTACCTGGATCAAGGGTTTATCTCTAACCTGAATTTCTGCTGGCTCTATAATTTCTTTTCTCTTAGCCTCCCTCTGCTCCTGCTAAGGGAATGGAAATATGGAAATGGTGGAGAAATCAGCTTTGGGTACCAAATTATTCCTCCCCCTCCAGAGCAAGTGAGGAAAGGTGATGGAATCCAGAATTTTTGAAGGGATGAGTTTATTGACCTATTTGGTCTGAATTCAGCCCTCTTTTGAATGAGGGAATGGCTGGAGCTGGGCCAGGGGGATTTGGGATGAGATCAGGGAAGGTTCTTCCCTCCCCCAGAGGGTTTGGGCACTGCCCAGGCTGCCCAGGGAATGGTCCCAGCCCCGAGGCTGCCAGAGCTGCAGGAGAGTTTGGACAGCACTGCCAGGGATGCTCAGGGTGGGATTGTTGGGGTGTCTGTGCAGGAACAGGGGCTGGATGATGCTGGTGGGTCCCTCCCAGTTCAGGATTTTCCCTGACTTTATGAATTCAGACCACAGCCCTTCCACATCTGCCTTTTCTCTTAAACCTCTCCAGAGTGACTCCAGCCATTTCCAGCTGGGTGAGAAGATTGACTCCATAAATACATCTGTGGGCAGCCCCCAGGGGTGCAGAAAAATCCTCTCCTTACAGGCCAGGCTTGCCACAAAAAAACCCAACAGCCTGGAAAATGAGGCTGTGGAACAGTGACCCAGCCACAGCAGCAGGGATTAAGGAATATCTCTAATTTTAAAATTAATTTCAGGTTCATAAGATGGTGTTAATGGAACAGGTGCTTTAGTTGTGATCTTTGATTTACTGGAATTATGGCAGAGTCTGGAGAAGTCCAGGCTCTGAGCCAAGGAGGAGTCACACAGGGCTGGGCACCTCCCACCCAGCCTAAGGCTCCTTCAGTCCCAGCTCCCGAGGGAAAGCCTGGAAAAGCCAGCAGCAGTAAATCCCTGGAGCACCCAAGGACAGGCTGGAGGCACCTCCCTCCCTGCTGCCTCTGGATGTGGAATCTAAACAGGGCCCCTCATTAAACACTCAGTTCAGGGTCTGGAGCTCTGCAGGATGCACTGAGATCAACATCCCCTTCATCCTCAGCTGCAGCATCCACTGGTTCCTTTGTGCTGGTTCCTTTGTGCCTTTTCCCAGCTCCCTTGGCCACAGGTTCCCTTCAAAGCACCTTTAATTCACTCCACTCCTGTTCTAAAGCTCTTCCCACATGCCCTGTTCCAGCCTCAGAAGTTTTCCAGAAGGTTCATGGGCTCAATCTGTTGCTGCACCCTCATTTGCATACGTTTTGCATTTTGCCTGGGGTGTTTAAAGCCACCAGCTCATTAGCAGGATTAATCTGGGCTCTGGCTGTGCCAGGTTTTAATGCAGAGATGCCACCCTGGGCCTGGCAGGTTGGAAAATCCCTGCCCAGGGAAGGGACACCCTGTAGGTCCCATGGACATGGGGGATTGGGGTGCATGGAGAGCATTGGGAGAGGGACAGCACAAGGTTTGGGAAATGGGAATGTTCAGGGGTTTGCAGGGAACCCAGGGAGGTTTTGGAGTTCCTTTCCAGGCTTTCCTGCCTGGCTCAATCACTGTGCATTTGTTTCCAGACTCTGTTTATGGCTCTGATGGAGCCTCAGCACCACCCTGGACACTCCAGAACTCCCTGGGGATCTCAGATCAGGTTTTTAACATTTCTCCAGTTCTTGCCAGTTGTGAGTCCTTGTCCTAGTCATGGGCCATGCTCTGTCCCTCTGCAGCAGCTCCCTGGTATTTGCAGATTGTTCTCTCTGTCCTACTCTCCCCAATATTCCAAACCCACTCTCTGGCACTGCAAAGCCTTTTCCCTGGGTCCTGTCACTCCATCCCTCTCCAGGACACAATTAATTCACAAAGCTTCTCTTGTCCAGGCCCTGTCTTGATTTTCTCCACACCATCTCCCAGAGCTGCCTGTGCCATCCAGGAAAGCATTGCAGGAATTAGTTCTGGGAAATGTTCTCATCCAGGGGTCTGGAAAGCAAAGCTGTGCTGTCCATGAGGGACATGATCCCAGGGTCAAATAACAGAGAAAAATGTCATCATTTTTCTTGGGCTGGGGAGTTTTCCTCCATTCACTGATGGCTCAGTTTCCTGTGAGTGTGGAATGCTCTGAAGACAATGGGGTCACAGCAGCAGAGAAACTTCAGATGGAAGTGGGAAATGGGGCTCCATCAGCAATTCCCAAAGTGCTGGGGCCATCCCTTTAAGAAGGAATAATGCTCAAATTCCCTTGGGATGCAGAAGTTGAAATTATGCTGCTGCTTCTTTCCTTCCTCCTTGTGCTCTGTTCCAAATGAGTTCATGTCCCATATAATAAAGACACTGATGGAATCCCAGCAGCTGCTTAGAGCTGAGCTGGACAGTCCTGCCAAGGGCCCTGGCAGTCATTTCCTTGTTAGTGCTCCAAAGCAGGAGAAGAATCTTGATCTATATGAGAAACAGCTTAAATCCCTGAGCCTCCAATCCCTTCAGGCAGCATCTACTTAAACTTTTGGTTTGAACACACACAGAGTCTCAAATATTAAAAAAAGACAATAAAAAATGCAGATTTGTGGCATGGGAAGTGTCACAGGGCTCTGCTGGAATCTTTGCTCCAAGAGCTTCCCCTTCCCTGCCAATTCTGGTTCATAAACCCTTGGCTCTGAATCAGCTGAACAGAACAAATGATTTAAAAATGGCACCATTGGCCCATTGCTCACTGTGCCACCAGCAGCCAGAGCTGCTGCCAGGGAGCCCTCCCAGGGACACGGGGCTGAGGGTCACTTCAGCTGCACCTCAGCCATTGGGTGGCACCAGAAGGACGGGATCTTCTCCCACAGGATCTGCCAAACCTTCATTTCTGACAGCAGGAAACGTCTGGAATTAACATAAAATAATCATGTTCATAAAAAGGGACTAGATGGGCTCAGGACGTCCTGAGGCTCTGTGGGGACACGGCTGTGCAAAACCAGGGTGATCCCAACAAAAGGAGGGTGTAAAACCAGGGTGATCCCAGCAAAACCAGGGTGTAAAACCAGGGTGTAAAACCAGGGTGATCCCAGCAAAACCAGGGTGTAAAAGCAGGATGCAAAACCAGGGTGATCCCAACCAAAAGCAGGGTGTAAAAGCAGGGTGATCTCAGCAGCCTCACAGAGATCAGTTTTCACTCCCTCAAACACCCCAACATACAAAATTTCTCATGAAATATTTGCTTGAAGGTTCCCTAGGTTCAGGTTGACCCTGAACTTTCCTCACAATGTCTGAAGCAGACATTTATGAATTAGCCAGGCACCCCTGACCCCAGGGCAGCATTCCCACAGGTGCCTCTGCTCCAGAGTGCTGCTGGAATTCACTGATGTGGCCCCAGGTGCTGCAGCTGAGGGGACACTGAGCAGCTCTGGCTGCTGCTCACCTGCAGGGCCAGGCAGGGATCCAGGTGAGCCCTCCAAAGAAAGGCACACCTGGCTCAGCCAGGGCAGGGCAGGCAGAGAAAGGAGGCTCTGTGGGAGTGGAGAGCCCCACATCCTTGGAGTGCTGTGTTTGAGCAGGGCTGAGCATGAGAACAGAGTGGAGAGCAGAGCCCCAACTCAGGGAATATTTTGTTTGAGCACTGCTGAACACGAGAAGGGAGAACAAAGGAAGGAGCAGTGACAAGGCTCCCCAGAAGCAGCAGTTAAATATAGCCCCTGGTTTTTCTCATTATCAGAATTGGGAGCTGAGCTAAAGACAATCAAATCTCATGCTCCAATGCAAGAGCTGCTGCAGGCAGCTGGAATGGGCCTCTCCCTCTAAGGCTCTGCCATGCAAGTGTTGGAACATCAGTAAAACCATTAGGAACTATTCCTGATCACGAAATTCAGGACACTTGGCTTCAGATGCTGGGCCATGACTGATCCTGTCTGGCCACAGGCAGCCCTTTTTCCTTCTGCATTGCTGAGTTTCTCCCCCTTAGGAAAGGAAGCAGAGGAACTTGTCTTGAAAGCAGCATCAGGAGCTGGGGCTTGGTGAGGCCTGGTGCTCATTAGTGAGGGATTGTGAGATTTAGGATTTGCTTCCTGGGAAGTCTGGCCAGCACTGCAGCCCTTGGAGCAGTGCAGGGCCCTGGCATTGTGAGATCCAAACTCATGGAAGCAGGAATTCACCTGGAGCAGCCTCTTCTCCACAGCTCTGCCACAGCTCTGTGCCTGGAACCAAATCCATCCAGCCAAAGTGGCTGCAAACTGAGAGGAGGGAGAGAAGCCCAGAGTGAACGAATTGCAGGGTTTGTGCAGGGCTGGCGGTGCTGCCATCCCTCAGGGAAGGCTGACACCGAGGTTTGCTCTCTCCAGCTGCACTTCCAGCACCAGGAGCCCTCAGTGGCTGCTCTGTCCTCCCAGTCACAAACGGTGCCAGAGCCCGGCTGGGGACACCAACTCGCTCCTCGTTAGGGCTAGAACTGCAAATTCCTTCCCCAAGTGGGCCCGGGAGGTGTCAGGTGCCATTGCTGCATCTCCAAAGGGAACTAATGAAATCAGCAGAGGCTGAATGCTCAAGGCAAGGGCACAGGGAGGGGAGAGCCTTCTGCAGCTCCCTGCTTGAAGGCTGTGGGGACTAAATTCCCAAACACAAGTTTTTCTCTACTGGGTGTTGTTATAGTGAGAAACAAAAGTCTCGATATTCAGCAAAATTTAGATTATTTTATTTTATATAGACAGAGCAAGCAGCGCTGGGGAAAATGTGAGGGGTCACCACCCACTCCATGCTCTACAAAACTTTGGTTTTGTAGCTTCTTTTATAGTCTGGTTTTCTCATAGTAATCAATAATTGTTATTTTTTTGTTGTCATAATTTTGCCAGGTAAGCAGTGGTGGTCAAAAAAACATCTGTGGGACCTCTGGGTGACATGAAATCTCCAGACAATATGTTAAGTCTCATAGATAACCATCTGCTCTTGGTAGATAAAGAACAGCAGAAGTCTGGTCATAGCAGATAGGTTGCAATTGATCACACAAAGGCAGGAAACCTGATTTTGTAAAATCTTCCAGGCCGTGGGAAAACCTTTTTTGCAAACTGTATTAGATTCAACTTACTTAGAAAACATAATATTCATGACAGGGGGATTTAAAACAGAATGATTTTAATCATATATTTCCCTTTATCTAGGTCTATGTCTTATCTAAGTATTCCAAAACTTCTATGGTTAACATGAATCTCCAATCAATCATCACAGTGTCCACCCAGTTGACCACAGTTGTTGTTGATGCTTGTGTTGACTATTTTCTGTCAATGTTTTATGTCTCTGTAAATGGTCAGTGCTCCTGGCTGTCTGTCCCACTCTCACATCCACGCTCACCTCCACTGCCCCTCCAAAATGGTGTGTGACAGCTGCTCATGGGATACACTCAGTGATAAAACCCCTAAAAACAACCAGCCAGGGTAACATCTGAGACTGAAAAATGGCACTGCCAGGTGGGGAACAGTGGAGAAGATGGAATCACCAACCAGAGCATTTTTTGCCTTTTTGCCATGACTTAGCAGTACTTAGTCAAGATGACACCACTAGACCAAAAGTCAGCAGAAATTTTCTTAGTGAATCTGGTGAGGATGGAAGCCCCAGCTCTGTCTTTTGGCAAAACTCAATTCCTGCTCCCGCACAATGGGAGCAGTGGTGGTGTGCCTGACCCCTCGGGTTCCCCACCCAAAGCTGAGCTTTAATAAAGGCCTTGAAATGGAGCTTTTGCCTTGGCCTGTTTACTTCAGGGGCCACTGCAATAAAGTGACGTTGGTGTTTATCTGAGCAGGCTCTGGGCCACTGGAGGGAGCAGTCCTGGATCCAGGAGCTGGGTCAGAGCCTGCCCACACCACACTGTGTTTAGGGGACCACAGGAATGATTATCCCTGCACGTCTGTCCCCTCCTGCTCCCCTTGGCACTGCTTGGATGGGCTCCTGGGGAATCCCTGTCCCTGGGAGCTGGGCTGGGGTTGGGATCTCCCAGTGCTGCCTGCAGGGTGTCATTGAAGGCAGCAGGGATCCAGGGCTCCTTGGAGTCACCAGGAATCTTTCACGAGGGATCTGAGCACCAGAAGTGCCCAGAAATCCTTGAATCCCTGTGCTGTAATGGGAGGTTGGCTGTGGGATTCCCTCCTGCAGGGATTGGGATCCATGGTTGGCAGGGAGGCACAGAGGAAGGAATTGAGTTCTGGAGGATCTTTCTCCAGAGATGGGAGATTCATTACAGCAGTTGGAAGTGGCCAGTAGAGTTGGGAGGAAGCTGCTGGCCCAGCATGGAGTGTGTGGGAACAACAGGCTCATTGTGTTCCACAGGAATCCCTCGTGTTCCAGGGCTGATCCAGGAGTGCAGAGGGCTGGGGGATTCACTGAGTGAAGTGAGACAAGACACATGAAGAGGAGAAGCTTTGCAGAGTGTGATTGTAGGGAAAATAACTGCCCTGGCAGAAGAATTGCTGGGAGTCAGGCTGGCAGGGAAAGGCTGCTGGAGCTGCTCCACGTGGGAGCCCTGGAGAAGCTCTGTGATCCCGTCCTGCAGAGCTGGGCACAGACTGTCCCTCCTGCCATTGTCCTGGGAAGTTCCTTCTGTCCCATCCTGGAGAGGTGCAGCCCTGAGCAGAAGAAGTGAATTCATTTACAACCTGCATTATTCCATTGTTGCTTTAGGCAGTCAGGAATCAATGGTGGTGACTGTGGCAGGGTGGGTGCAGTGGCTGCTGGCCAAGCTCAGGGTGAGCAGATTTCACATCAACATCACGAGCACAGGCAGAGCTCTAGGCTTTGGGAGCTCCTGGGTTTGGAGCTGCTCCTGTTTTCCAGAAGGATTCTGGATCCAGAGGGGATCAGTGCACTGAGAGCTTCCAGAGCACCCTGAGGGACACAGGAGGGGCACCAGGCTCCTAACCCAGGTGTTCCCAGCCTGGTTCTCCTCTCCCACACCTCTCACATCACCAGCACTGGGGTTTGCCTCCAGCACAAAGAGGCACAACTTCTTCCACAACTGGAAGTTCCAGGGACAATGGGGCAGTCTGAAGTGCTCTCTTCCCTTCCTGAGAGCTTTTCTTTAGGGCTTTCCTGACTTTCCCTTTTCCCCTGTTGCTGTTTCTGTGTCCAGTTCCCCATTTTTAGCTCTGTGTCCTTCTGGCTGAGGATAAGCTGAATCCCAGAGCCTCTAAATCAGCCCTCTGGTTTCTGGGCCCTGGATCCTCCTGGCAGCTCCAGCCTGGAGCAGATACTGGACTTCCAGATGCTGGGCAAGCTCAGAGCCCCAGGCAGCTCTCACAGCTCTCTGGGATTGATCCCAGCCTTGGGATTGATTGAGCCAAATTCGGCTGAATCCAGATATCTTTGGGCACTGGGGAGTGACAGCAGCTCAGAGGTGATCAGCTTTGTCTAAGCTGCACTTGGCTTTGATCTGAGCAACTCCTTGAGGTCTGAGGGCTCCAGTGAAATCCCTGGGACCACAGAGCTGTGAACTCCTCAGAGCAGGAAATGCTGGTCCCCCTTTAGTGACCACCCAGGTAAATTCCATTGCCAGGTGGATTTTCACAGGAACAATCCCCTGAGCCCACAGCCAGAATTCCCTTTAGGAAGGGCTGGATTTTCTCCAGGCAGACCAGGCTTTGAGGCAGCAGCATTATCCTTTATTAGATCAAGGGGAGCTGGGAAAAGCCGAGGAGCTTTCAGGCACACTTGCCATCATTCAGGAATAGAAGCATCAGATTTGAAAGCTGAATCGAGCTGGGGATGGTTGCTCAGAGTTTAATTAGGGATGTATCAGTTGGTTCATCTCCCAAGGAAGGCGGAGGTGGCAGGGATGCAGGGAGACGATGTTGGTTGTAGGGAGAGATGTGATCACACGTTCATCTCCCAGGAGGAAAATGGATTGAGTCAGTTTGGAGCCTGGATAGCACAGGGAGCTCCTGCTGGAATCACTATTTCCATGTGATCCGTGTTGAGTCAAATCCCCACTGCTGGAGGGGGCAGGAGACTGGATTCCCATTCCCTGGGCAGAGGAGAGGAGAGCCCCATTCCTGCCCTGGCTACTCCCGTGCTGGTGCTTTGCAGGGAAGGATTTCACCACTCCAGGCTGCCTGAAATCCATCTTATCCCTGCACCCTTTCACAGCCTCGCCCCTGCCTTTCTCAGCTTGCCAGGGAAGACAATACCCTTCCCACTGCCTGTGTGCCAGCACGGATTATTTTGGGAATGTGCACCAGGGAACGGAGCAGGAAATGATGGACTGCTTGGAGAAAGAGTGACATCTCCTTAAATCCCTCAAAATGTTTCATAAGAATTCCCAAATACTCTGTTGAAACCAGCACAGGCTGATTGTTGTTAATATTCAGAGAAACCTCACATTTATCTGTGTGTGTCGTTATGGGACTTCAGTAGGAAGTTTTTTCCATAGGAAGAGAAGGTGACAGAGGTCACCAAAAATCCAGTTTTCAATTTAAAAGAATTAAATTCAGTCTGAACTTTGAGCAGGACCAGCTGGGGCAGCAGCAGGGCTGACCTGCCCTGAGATGGTTGGGTGATCTTTGGGCACATTCCCAATGCCCTTCAAATCACAGCTCAAATCCTTGGATTCCCGGAGTAATAATGAGGAAAGGACCCCAGGGGCACTCGAAGCAAGACTCTTCCTTGTAGAGGAATTTTGGTTGGAATAAGGCCCCACATTTCCTGGCCATCAGCTGTTTCCCTCCAGTTTGCTTTTCTTCCTTATTTCCCACAAAGCTTCAGGATCTGCTGTGAAAAATCAAAGGACTCTGATGCATTTTTTAGCACAATTTCGAATCTTATGCTAAATTAAAAGCAACTCTGGTGTTGCTGCCTTCCCTCCTGCCTGGCACATTAGAACAGTAACCTGGGTCTTGTTAATGTTTGCTTATTCCTAATTTGTCCCTGGTTTTTAGCAGCTGTCTCACCTTTTGTTCCCTGATTTCTCTTCCATCACCTCTCCAGCAGATAATCAACCTCCTTGGGAGCTGCCCTCCCTGATGAACCCTTCTCTTCATCACTCTCTGAACCCAAAATCCCAGGCTGGGCTTGTCCCTGGAAGACAAAGCCCAGCTCCAGCAGCTCCTCATCAGGGAGGGTTCTGGGCAAATGTCTCATTTTAGTTTTGATTTTGTTCTTGTTCTTTCATTACCTTAAGAGCACTTTCCCAGCTTGACACCCTTTAACTTGGCTGCTCAGAATACTCCTGGTATTTAACTTCAGCTCAGAGCAGAGCAGCTTATTTTCTCTTCTACATCTCATTTTTCCTCCCAGAGCTGCCCTGAGCTGGGGCTTGCTGTGTGACCCGGAGCCAGAGCCCACACCCAGGGCCAGTGCCCCAAGTCTGCAGTCCAGGAGCTGAGGCACTGCCAGGTGTCCCTTTCTGGGCAGATTTCCAGCTCTTGGCCTTTCAGCACTGCCACAGGCTCCTTCCCCAGCCTCTGTGGCCCTGTGGAATCCATCCTGCATTGCCATCCCTTGCTGCCCTTGGCTCTGGCTCTGCCGTGGAAGGAAATGGCAAAGGCTGAGCAGGATCACACAGGGCTGGGGCTCCCGAGGGCTCTTCCAGCCAGGAGCACTTTGGGAACATCTGACACCTTTGTTACATCCTGAGGTGTCTCCTTAGACCTGAGATCACCTCTGGGGGACATGCAGGTGCTTTGGAACCCAGCTCTTTCCAATGCCCATCAATGAGAGACTGCAGGAGCTGTTCTTAGAGGTTTTCATGGTTGTTTATTCTTCCTTATCTCAGGAATGCTTTGTCCAGCGAACAGCAGTCTGCTCGCCAGACGTCCAGGGCAGAATCTGCCTGGCAGAGGCAGGACTTATCTTTTATACTCTAAATTACATATTAGGTATTTACATACACATATTAGGTATAATACACTTCAATCTTATAGCATGGTCCAGCTTTGTTCACATCCAATCTGAAAGTGCCAGCATGTCACCCAGCATGGATGACACGGAGAAGAAGGAGGAAGAGGTATCCACACCCCCAATTCTCCATGTTGGCCACGTGTCCCTTATCACAAATATTCCCAAAAGTCGATTTTTCTGCGTTCTAACAGTCTAATTTACACTCTATTTATTTTTGCAGCTTGCATTTCCTCTCTCAATGTGGGTAAATTGTTCCAAGTGCTAAATCCAGCCCCTGAGACATCTGGGTCTCATTCAAGGGTCTTTGGGGACCCTGACAGGGGGGTCTTAAACCTCCCAGGGAAGCCAGAGGAATACTCTGGACTCCCACAATCTATTCAGGTTGGATATTCCAGCCTGTGGAATCACAGAATCCTGGATTCTGTGGGATGGGATGGGTTGGAAGCCCTTACAGCCCAGCCATGCCAGCCCTGCATGGGCAGGGACACCTCCCTGGGGAAGGAAGGACTGGTGGAGGCAGATTAGGGCTGCAGAGATATCCCAGTGAGAGCCTCAGGATGGGGAGCACAGAGCAGCTCCCTGGCAGCTCAGCAATCCATCAATCAACTCAATCAATCCACCCATCAACTCAATCAACTTCATCCGACACATATGGTCAGGATATAAAAATTTCCAAGCCTGTGTGCCGGAGCTGAGATTCCTGAAAAGTTAAGCAGGGATAAGTAACAGCCAAAAAAAAAAAAAAAAAAGAATAACCAAGTAAATTAATAACCAAGTAGTGATGGTCCAGCTTTCTCCATGGTTTAATTCCAGCCTTTTATCTTGGCCCCAGTCTGTGTCCGAAACATTTATCAGGGCTTGATGATGGTTTGCAGTTTTCATTTGTGCTTTATTTCCCCCAGGAAGGTCCAGCTTTTGGCACAGGGCTGTTCAAGGGGCTAGTGGAGGTTTCCAGCTGGGCTCACAAAGAGATGAGAAGGGAAATGTTTTGTTTAAGGTCACCCAATGAACCAGAGCCATTCTTGGAGACACAGCTCAGTGGGCTTGGCAGGGGGATATGGTTTCATCCTGCAAGGCAAAGCTTTGCCAGGCTCCAGTTCCCTGCCTGCCTGCTGGGAATTGGAGATGGGAGCTGGATCAAATGAATGGGATGGATTTGGTCATAAATCTGCTCTGAGTGGGGTCACCCTTTAGAGATCTGGAGAAATGTCCCCATCAAGGACTGCTCTGCCATTAAAGCCACACTCACCTGGCATTGCTGTCAGGCAGTCAGAATTCACCCTCCAAGGGATTCCAGGGAATCCCAGAATCTCCTGAGCTGGGAGGAACCCACAGGGGGCATCAACTGCAGCTCATGGCCCTGCACAGACACCCCAAATCCTGCCCTGTCCCTGTCCAAACTCCTCCCTGGTAGCCCCGGGGCCGTGACCCAGCACAGGAACAAAGAGCACAAAGCAGGCAGGGCTGCTCAGTATTCCAGGGAAAGGCAGGGAATTCCTGTGAGCTCACTGAGATCAGCCTGAAAACGCTGCTGGGGGCCATCATTCCTCTTGGCAGGGGCAGATTTGGGGCTGAAGGAATGATTTAGGAGCAGATCTTATCACTCCTCCTGCTGCTGCTCGGTGCATTCTGAGGTGAAACCCTCCACGTAGGAATATAAATAATTACTGAATTTAACAGAGCTCAACCAAAAATGAAGGCAAAGAACAAAGAAAAAAACATTAGTGGAGTGTTTTGTTTCATAACAATTACAGAATTGAAATTATTTATTGCATTTCCACATTCATGTTCAATTCACTTGATTATTGCTGTGGAAAGGAAACTTGAAACTCCCCATTTCAGCCTTTTCTAAACAAAATGTTGAGTGGGTGTCCAAGATCCTCCCATTCACACACGAGGAAACAAAAAGCAAAGCAGGAAGCTGCAATTTCAAAGTTAAATGAAATAATTCCTTACAGACAGTACAGAACATTTCACTTGACCTGAAAGAAATGTTGTTGGAGAGTTTATCCTGCCAGGAAGGAAAAAGAGAAAGGAAGAAATAAAAAAGAACCTTTTTTTCTCCATTTGGGTGGCTTTCAGTGACCTGAACCAGAAGTTATTTCTGCAGCTCTGACCACAGAATTCCAGATGTCTCCTGGCCTCAGTGCCAGGATTCACTCCTGTTCACAGGAGCTGTTCCTTGTGGATAGAAGTGATCCCTGCACAGTGCAGGGCTGAGCAGACATGGGTAAATCTGCTGCCAGTGGGAATAAAGAGATCCCTCCTAAAGGCAGCAGGGACTCCTCCTGCAAAAAAGATCCTTTGGGTTGGATTAGCTGTTTCTGTTATTGCCCAATTCCTGCAATCCCAGCTCCTCTTGGAGAGCTCATCTCTGTCCTTCACTGCAGCTCCAGGAGGGCCTGCAGAGGGTTTTCCCCAGGGAATGAGGTCCCTGTGCTGGTCACTGCTCAGCACCAGCTCCTGTCCCCTCCAGCTGGGCTGGGCCAGCAACGGCCCCACTCTGCTCCCTGCACTGCCCCCAGGATGGAACTGGGAATGGAGGGTCCCAGAGCACCTGGAACTGGTGATACTGGGATGGAACTGGGAATGGAGGGTCCCAGAGCACCTGGAACTGGTGATACTGGGACTGAGCAGGGAATGGAGGATCCCAGAGCAGCTGGAACTGGTGATTCTGGGACTGAACAGGGAATGGAGGATCCCAGAGCACCTGGAACTGGTGATACTGGGATGGAACTGGGAATGGAGGATTCCAGAGCACCTGGAACTGGGGCAGGTCAGGCAGCAGAGCCAAATTGCTGCTTTGCTCCCATTCCTTGGCCCAGCAAATCCCCCCTGAGTGGCAGCCAGGGGAACTGAGCAGAGTTCTGGGAGATCATTGAGTGGTTTGGGCTGGAAATGCCTCTGGGGCCATGGAGTCCAGGTGTTCAGCTGGGTTTAGGTGCTCTGTTGAGCTCACACAGGGTGATGCTCTGGTTCCCACTGGGATGTGCCCCTGCAGCCAGCACTTCCCGAGCCATGGGACCAGGCTGGGCCTGGGCATCCTCAGGGCTGCTCCAGCCCCTCTGACTCCCTGACTGCAGCAGCCCTGGGGCACAAGGAGCCAGGGTGTGCCCAGCTGTGCTGCTGGGGCAGAAGAGAGGCAGGGTTGGGGTTGGGGTTGTTTTGCAGGCTCTGTGTGCTGAGCTCCTGCAAAAGCAGCCCCTGGGCAATGGGGTGATTTCTGATTTCTGCCATCCCTGGAGCTGGGCTTGACAGGCCTCACACAGCTCTGGATGTGCTGCCTGCTCTGAAATGATTCAGCTGAAACATTGCAGTGTTCACAAGGCTGTGCATTTATCTCCTAAAACACCCAGCAAAAGCCTCCATAACTCACGGAACTCATCGGGTTTGGCAGCTGAAAGAAAGGCTCTGCAGCAGGGGAAGGAGAGAGAAAATCACTCAGAAATTATTGCAGCAATGTGGCTCTTTAGAGGAGTTGACAATAATATGGGTTTGATTATTTCTGAAGGACCTTTACAGCCAGATTCCGTTAAAAATGAATAATTTTCCATTTAAAAACATATTTTTCCCTGCACTGAGTAGAAAACGTAACCAGACAACTTTGTACCCTTAAAAAAAATAAAAAGTGTTATCCATATAATCTTCGGGGGGAATTAAAGAGAGGAACCAATCTCTTGGCAGCAGTGAAATTTCTAAGCCTCATTTTACTGGGACACTTTAAAATAAAGAGATGATTTCACTCCTGTGCTGTAGCAGCCTTGCTTGGTCCTTGCTCCAGCTCAGGAGCTTCTGAACAGCCCTGGGAAATAATGATCAGCTCTGTCCTGGCCACATAAATCAGGCTGTGCTCAGCAGCAGCACTGGGGATTGCAAACAGGAGCTGAGGGAGGATCCCACAGCTCCAGCCCTTGGCACTGAGCCTCCCTCAGGTGATGCCCTGGCCACATCCTGCAGCTTCTCCCTCCTCACCTCGTGCCCTCTGCCCCTCCCAAGGCTCAGAGCTGGTTGCAGGACGCTCCAGGGAGGATTTCCAGGCAAAGGAAAATCCCCTGTGCTCCGGGATCCAGCAGGGCTGTGGGGATGGAGGCAGGGACCTGCAGGGCTGAGTGCTCTGGGAACAGCCCAGGTGAGACCAGGTGAGCTCAGGCTGTGCCCAGGTGAGACCAGGTGAGCCCAGGCTGTGCCCAGGTGAGACCAGGTGAGCCCAGGTGAGCTCAGGCTGAGCCCAGGCTGAGCACAGGCTGTGCCCAGGCTGAGCATAGGTGAGCCCAGGTGAGCCCAGGTGAGCAGAGTTCAGCCTCAGCACTCCCCAGCTCCCATGGAAAGGGCTCAGCAGAGAAAGTCACAGTAAAACAAAATACAGAGAGCTGAAAAATCAGCCCTATTCCCATGAAATGTGTGTTCCCTGCAGTTTCAGGAGTAAGGAATCCAGGTTTTGCAGGCTTTGTTTATTTCTGTCTGTTAATATATGAGGTATGAGGAAGATTAGAAACTGGGAAGGAATTCCTGGCTGTGAGGGGGGGGGTGCCTGGCACAGGTGACTGGAGAAGCTGTGGCTGCCCCATCCCAGGGATTGTTCAGGGCTGGACAGACTTTGGAGGATCCTGGGATAGTGGAAGGTTGTTGGGAAAGGTAAAACAGGGAAGCCCTTGCTACTGAATTACCATAAACACAATAGGATGGCCCGCTGAAGCTAATCCACTCTTGTCAAACAATGCTCCGGGCCAGAGAGCCACTCCAAAGGTCACAAAAGACTTATCAGGGTCCAAAATTAAATCTTAGAGTTTAGAATGTCACACGCTATGCTAATATAAGGATTCATATAGGCTGCATGTAAATGCTATAGAATTTGTATTTTGTATTAGATTGGTTAATGGAAATCAAAATATTCATGATGGAAAAGGATTTATTGTATTACAAATGGGAAGTCAGCCTCTTTACTCTTTACTCTTCTTCCTCTCTTTACTTTTTGCTCTTCTTTCCTTCTCTTCTTCCACTTCTCCTCTCCTCTCCCTCTTCCATTACCCCAATACCCTTTTATCCCATTACTCTCTCTCCCTCCTCCTGCTCTCTTCTTCTTTTATTCTCTTTACCTTCTTTACTCTCTCTCTACCCTCCCCCTTCTCTCTTTCTCTCCCCCCCTTTATCTCTTTAACCTGCATGTGGCTGTGCCGGGCAGCTCCTTGCAGACTCTCCTATAATAAACTGCAGCTGGAGCTTTCAGCATTCACAGAGCGCTAGAGCCTTGTTCCACCGTGCACCCTGACACACAGAATCCCGGGTGTCCCGCAGAAGGTGTCCCTGCCCATGGCAGGGGTGGGACTGGATGGGATTTTTGGTCCACTCCAACTTAAAACCATTCTGGGATTCTGTGATTTTATTCCAGTTTGACCAGTACCAAAGAATAATTTTTTAACCAGGGATGTATCAGCCAACAGTGCTGTTGTCTCCACAGATTCCAGGGAAACTGATTTCTCCCTGTTTTCTCTGGCACAAGGGAGGCAGGAACCGATCTGGTGAAATCCCCCAAAGTTTATCCTGACCCACAGGGGAACACCAAGGTCAGAGATGAGATCTGTCACCCTGGCCTGGGACACTGCCAGGGATCCAGGAGCAGGAGCTGCTCTGGGCACCCTGTGCCAGCCCTGCCCACCCTGCCAGGAACAATTCCTGCCCAATATCCCACCCAGCCCTGCCCTGGGCACTGGGAGCCATTCCCTGTGTCTGTCCCTCCATCCCTGTCCCCAGTCCCTCTCCAGCTCTCCTGGATCCCTTCAGGCCCTGCAAGGGGCTCTGAGCTCTCCCTGGAGCTTTTCTCCAGGGGAGCACCCCCAGCTCTCCCAGCCTGGCTCCAGAGGGGCTCCAGCCCTGGATTATCCCTGTGGCTCCTCTGGACTCACCCCAGCAGCTCCACGTCCTTCCCATGCTGGGACCCCAGTTCTGGATGCAGTTGCAGGAAATGTGGGAGGAGGTTTTGAATCAGAGTCCTAGGGGCTGTGTAGGACCTGGTTTAAGAGCAGTGGCCTTGGAATGTCCCATTCCAGAGCTGCAGCTGCATTTGGGCTCGAGGAGCTCCAGCCTGGTGACTCAGAGCAGAGATAACATATTGGTGTTTTCTTTCTGCTGCAATAACTGAGTTTAGTTCTATTCTCCCCAGTTCAGAGCAGCAAATTGCTTTTAGGCCTTTCATGTCCTAATCCTATGCTCCATTCATGGAGTTATTGGAAAAGCCTTGAGGAGAAAACACTCACATCTTTGGGGCTGCTCTGCCCAGGGTTCCTCCTCCTCACTCACAGAATTTTGGCCTCACAGCCATTTGTTCTGGGCCTGCTTTTACAGAGCCCAGCCAGGCACCAAACCCTGCGAGCCACAACAGCTCAACTCCAGCTGGAATTTCACTCACACAAAGAATTTAATCAGTAATCCCAAGGAATGAAAAACCTCAGCGAGGGCAGAGCTGAACAGGATCAAGCAGAGGCTGTAAAATAGCTTAACATGGGCAGACAGCAGGAGGAGAAAGGTTCAGTCTGGGACTATTGATGGTGCTCTGCCCTTACCCTGAGATCTCTCCCAGCCTGGGAATGGTCTCGCTCCAAGCTGCAGTTCCAGGTGTAGTTTGGGGTTTGGATTTGTTTGCTGCTGTTTCAGCCTCACAAAGAGCTCACAAGGGAGAGCAGAGGGGCTGGGCAGGGAGCCCTGATCTGCTCACACTGAGAGCTCCTGGCTTTGCTCATCACTGCCCTTTAAAGGGCTTTTGCTTTGACAGACAATGGGGGAATGGTTGCACCGGAGCGATTTCCATGGCTCACCACATCCCAACACCTTTTTATTGGAGTGGAATGGGATCAAAGCTTCCTCCACCTCCTTGGCTGCAGGTTTGGCTTTCCTGGTGCTGGCACATCCCCAGGTTCAAATTCCCGGTGCTGGCACATCCCCAGGTTCAAATTCCCGGGAGTTCTGTGGCCTCAGGCAGCCCCAGAGGGGCCGGAGGCTCGTCCCTGTGTGCAGTCCGTGCCCAGGTGCTCCTGGTGCCCCTGCCCTCCCTCACCTGTGCTGTGGGACAGCCGTGGAGCTGGAAAAGCTCCATCCAAACAATTCCCAGTGTCCTTAGTGGCATCTGTGCCGTGATATTCCTGTCCTTGTCCCTTTGTCATCTTTTCTTTCCTGCTGCCCTTTCACAGCTGCCTCACCTGAGGCTGCTCCTTTCAGTGCTGCCACCTCCCAAACAGCTTTTTGGAGATAAAACTGTCCTGGAGTTTGGAGTTTGAGAGTTAAAACTGTCCTGGAGGTTGAAGTCCTCCCGTGAGGCCCTGGGCACCGGGATCAGCACTGGGCCATGGGGACAGGTCCCACCAAACCGCAGCTCCTTGGTCCCCAAGCCCAGCTCAGCCCGGGCTGCTCCCTGGCTCCGGAGCAGCTGGGATACAATTAACGGACTTGGAACGCAGTTAATGCAACTGAGGTACAGTTAATGGCAACTGGGATACAGTTAATGGCAACTGGGGTACAGTTAATGGCAACTGGGGTACAGGTAGTGGCAACTGGGATACAGGTAGTGGCAACTGGGATACAATTAATGGCAACTGGGATACAGTTAGTGGCAACTGGGATACAATTAATGGCAACTGGGATACAGTTAATGGCAACTGGGATACAGTTAGTGGCAACTGGGATACAGGTAGTGGCAGCTCCAGCTCAGAACTGCCTGACTGGGCTCATATTTAACATTCCAAGTCTCTGCTGCTCTGCAGAGATGCCACTGAACTGATTCTTCTCCTTTTGTCTGGCACGGATCAATCCGGGTTTTGGGGCTGATTTATGCCTCCTGTTCCTTTCTGAAAGAGCTTGTCCTCCCCAGGGCAATTAGAAAATCTCAGTGAGAGGGAACAGGGAGGGCTGAGGCTGCTCTTACTGAGCTGCCAGCTGAGATTCCATCACAGGGTTGATCCTTTCCATCCCTGAATTCACAAGAGATGGGATTCACCTCAGGCACTGGGTATATCCACATGAAAGAGTTGTCCAGAGTTCCTGGTGGTCCCTGGGTTCAGAACATGATCCATCCATGGAAAAACAGCTGTGATTTTTAGGAATCCTGTGTGTGCACCTCCTGGGAATTCAGTGTGCTCTCCCCCACTCCTAAGCCTGGATGAGGAGAATTGAAACTTCCCCTTTCTGCTTTTGTACTTCCTTTTGGAAACTTGTTGGGAAGAGACAGGATCAGCCCCCAGAGAGGACGACAGGGGCCAGGTGGGAGGGACATCATCCCTGCAAGTGCCCCGGGGCAGGGGCTTGGAGCGCCCTGGGACGTGGAAGGTGTCCCTGCCCCTGGCACTGCATGGGCTCTAAGGTCCCTTCCCACCAACCCATTCCAGGATTCCATGATCTGGCTGACATCGTGTCCCAAAAACTGGAGGACACCCAGAGGGATGTTAGGAATCATTCCCAAGGAATTCTCAGGCCCAGCAGTCCAGCCAGGTCTCTCCCTCCCTTGAATCCATTGGCACTTGAGTGTTTCCAGCACTTCCCAAACATTCCCGGTGTTTAGTGGGTGTTTGGGGTGCAGTGGCCCCAAGCTGTGCTCAGTGACAGGGACGTGTAGGGGTGCTGCAGAACCAGTGATAAATCCCAGTTAACCTTTGGGAAACTGCTGCTGAGGGTCCATATTCCAGCCCAGCCAGGGCAGGATGATGCCATTTCTTGTGGAATCTCCGTCCCTGCCAAGAGACCATGGTGGAAAGTTGGGAATATCCTTTGGATGTGATTGGTCTGCAAGTTTTGTTTGGATTTTTTTCCTCCCTTGTTCTGATCACCTTTACTCTGATGGACATTTGAAGGTTTTGTTGTTGTTTGGGTTTTTTGAGGTTTTTTTCTGTGTTATGGTTTATTCACTGAAATATCGATTCGTCATCAAAAATTCATCAGTTTTTGGACCTAGCCCACCACTTTGCAGCCAAGAAATGGCTTTTCTGCCTCAGAAAAAAAACCTTTTGCTCCAGTACAACTCACATTTTGTGAACTTCTCTTTTCTCCTGAAAAACTCCCAGCTGCATGCAAACAAAAATTCGTTTTGATGGATAATCTTTGTCCAGTCCCATCAGGAACATTAAGTTTGCAGTGTCTAAACTCTTCTGGCAATTTTTTTTTTTTTTTTTTTTTTTTTTTTTTTTTTTTAAGGGGGGGATTTTTGGAAATACCATTTTTCCTTCTTCCAGCCTGAGTGAGAACATGGTGGAGGCACAGCTGGAGCAGGCAGAGCCTTTCCTCTGCTTGTCAGACACCAAAACATGAATCTCTGCCTCTTGAAAAACGTTCAGGGACTCCAGCTCTGAAAAAGCTGTAAATTCCCACCTGGCTTTCTCCACTCCCCTCCCAGAGTGAGAAGTGTCCCTGTTCCCAAAGTGTAGATAAAGGAACTGGGAAATGGGAGAATTAAAGCAGAAGCAGTGGTGGACAGGAGGCACCCCCAGGCCCAGGCTCTGCTTTATCTCCCACTTTCCTTGGGGGTGGATGTTGATGATCTTTAGGTCTCTCTTAGGGATCCTTTCCAGGATTCCCTGGGAATGAGGCACCTGCTGCTCCCCTGCCAGCCCTGCTGCTACACTTTGGGGTCAGAGCCACACGAGCTGCCTGGTGTGACCAGACTGTGAGCCCAGGACTAAAGATGTGCCATAAAGGGTCAGGGAGAGAGGGAAGAGTTCCAGGAGCTCTGTTCCCACCTGGTGCAGCCCAGCTGAGGAGCCTCAGACTGAAAAGGCTTTTGGGTTTAATGATATTTTAAGGTTTCTTTTGTCTTTTGCTGCCAGCTTCACCAGAGCTTTGGTCTGGAACTGCAAAATTTCAACTTCTGGTTTGTTTAATGCTCCCTGAGACTTTCCCAGGGCTGAGGAAATGAGGTTTAGTATTCCCACATTCCTTAAAGAAATAGTGGGAACCTGCACTGGGAAAAATGCAGGGAGTTGGCTGAGACCTGGGCTGGGCTTTCTGCTGCTTTTTGTCTTTTTGCCAGCACAGGTCTTGGTTCTTCTTCTTCTCTTCGCTCCGAGCCTTTCCCAAGGCCTCTCTATCCCCGGGCTTTGTCTGAGCCAAAGATGCAAAGCCCCAGAAATTAAATGTTCAGAGCCTCAAGCTGAGGTTCTGCTGGCCCCGGCTTTGAACCCAGCCTGGAAGGTGGAGGGTGAAGCCAAAGCCGAGGGGGCTCAGCCCAGCCAGAAAGGGAGGGTTGTGCTCTCTCATTAACAGGAGCTGTCCGCAGGGTCATTAGCGAGTCCCTAATTGTCTGATTACCCCAGGCTGGCTGCGCTAAGGAAACAAAGCAGGAGATTCAGCCGGGTTTGTTATTCGTGTGCTGTGTTCGTGGGAGGTTTAAAAGCAGCCGGGTGCGAAATGTTCGGTGTGGAAGCAGGGCTGGATCGAGCAGCACGGAATGCACATGTCCGTGGCAGAAAATGGGATAACACGGGACAGGATAATCGGGAATAAACGGGAACAGTGGGGGATGGAAGGAAGAGCTGGTCAGTTCTTCCTCTCGTCCTTCGGGTGCTGTGGGTGTCTCCAGGGGGGCACTGCAGCTCTGGTCGGGAATCCTGTGCTGGTGTTGGGATTTGAATCCCTCCTTTGGAAAGCTTGTCCCTCCCTGCCCTCCCAGAGCAGCCTCGACTGAGCATTCCGCCTCTGCTCAGCCTGGATTCCTGGCTATTCCCCCCATCCCTTCAATTTTCCAGCTCGGGATGGCCCAGGACCAGCAGAATCCAACCCAGCCCCTGCCCAGATGTTCCTGGGTGAGGAGAGCCAGTGTGACTGATTCCACGTGATGGGTATCAGACATCAGGAATTAAATATAACCGAGCAAAAATTACATTTTCAGTCAGGCTGGATCACCAGGAACCATGAGCACTCACTCTGTCACAGTGTCTGGAGCAATAAACCTCGGATTTTCCCGAAGCGCACACACCGAGTTAATTTGGATGTGGACAGGACCATTGTGAGGGGTCAGCTGGGTGTTAACTGCAGAATCAGAGTTTTATTTTGCTGCTCTTCACGGGTACCATTATCCCTTCTTACAGGAACTGAGTTTAATCACATCTGGCAGACCTGCTGCCTGTAATGTGTCCCAGTACCCCATTACATTTTCAATTTACATGTATTACCTTTCCCTGGAAAAGTTCCCTGCACGTCTGTCCGCGGAATTAAATGGCCATTATGAAAACAGAGCAGGACATTTGGGCGATCTGCGTGTTTGATCTCACCCTGGGAGGCAATTAGTGCTAATAAGTGCTGTATCCAGTGTCTACCTCTGATTTGACTCAAAAATAGAGCAGCTAAAAGGCCTCAAGTGGGATGGCAATTCCAGAGGGTGATTCCCTTCCCACAAAAGGGATAATGGAGAACAGAGGAGCTGTGTCTGGCCGGGGGAGATCGGAGCCAAATCCGCGTCTTTTAGACCAGAACGTGTCTGCAGTGACTCCCGGAGAAGGAAGGAGCAGAGTCCCAAATCACGGGTGGGTTAGGCTGAGCCTAAACACAAACACACAGCCGGGAGCCAGTGACGGTGCTGAGATAAAGAATTAAAGTAGGGCTGCTTAAAGCCGGGGTTAAAAGCTCGCAGGAAAGGGAACACACTCCAGAGCAGGTTTAGAAGGAGATGAGCGTTTGATGCCCGTAATCTCCATTGATCAGACACTTCCAACCTGCTCCTCCCTGCCACAGGAGGGAAAGAAGAGAGAGCCATTGATTCCATGGAGTCATTAATCACAGTTGTTAATCACAGTCGTTAATCACCTGGGGCTGTGCCCGAGGGTCTCTCCATCCCCGTCCCTCTGCGGGGTCACACATCCTGGAGGTTCAGGATGTGTTTCACGGGCAGGATCAGCAGCCTCGGGGATTTCCCAGCTGAGGCATTCCCAGCCTGAAAAGGGCAGTTATCCCACAGGATCGGAGCTTCCCGAGGGAGCTGCAAGGAGCTGCAAGCTCCCAGCCCCAGGAGAGGGATGAGGCAGGAGAAGGTGATGAGCAGGGGGAGGGAGGGAGAATGCAGGAGCTGGAGCAGATCCATGGGCTGAAACCAGGAATGTGCCCAGCACATCTGTCCTGGTTTGGGGGACAGGTGTCTGCTAATAAAGGCAGGAGCTTCCCCTTGAAATGGAGAATGTAAACCCCCTCCTCCAAATTATTATAATTTTGAAATTAAGGGGCTCTCAGGCAAAGATTTGGGAATTAGGAATAACAGTTCTTTACTAGGAAAATTAAAATAGAAATGCAGTATTACACAGAACAATCCCAAACCTGCCAGAGTCAGAATCCAAGCTGACACCCGTCAGTCAGTCAGGGTGTTGGCACAGTCCCATTCAATGGTGGCTGCATCCTCCTGCAGGGGCAGATGTGGTTCAGCTGGAGCAGTGCTCCTGGAGAAGGGGCAGTTTCCTCTGAAGCTCCAGGGATGATGTGCAAAGGTCTGGTTTTCCTCTGGAATCCAGTGGAAAGAAGGTGCCTTGGTGTCCCAAATCTCAGTTTTTATCTGGGTAGGAAAGGCTTGGCTCCTCCCCTGGCTGGAGCATCTCCCAGTGGGATGATGGAATTTTATCAGTCATGCCCTGGGACTCACTGGCCATGAACAGGAGATATCTCCTGGAGGGAGGATGGGCTGTGGGAAGATAAAGATGATTGCCCAGCTGGTTTAAAGATGGCCCATGAGCAGATGGTATGTGCCAGGAGATCAGGGTCACTGCCCAGCTGGGTTAACAGATGGGACAGAATTCACATTTCTGGCCACATCAGCCCAACACAACATCCCACGTGGGAGCTGCTGGTTTGGCACTGGGCACTGAGGTGCTGAGTGGGGACACAGGAAGGGGCATCTGGAGTGACAGGAGCCATCTCTGCCAGCTGCAAGGCAGCCAGGAGAAATATTCCAGCTTTTTACAAGGACTTGCAAGGACAGGACAAGGGCTGCTTGTTTTAAACTGAGGGAGGACTTGGATTGGATTTAAAGGAGAAGATTTTCCTGTCAGGGGAGTGAGGCTCTGGCCCAGAACAGCTGTGGCTGCCCCCTGGCAGGGCAGGTTGGACAGGGTTTGGAGCACACCTGGGAGGTGTCCCTGATCATTGCAGGGGGAGGGAACTGGAAGGTCTTCAGGTTCCCTTCTCACCCAAAACATTCCCTGATTCCACGGCCTGTGACCTCTGTGAGCAAGATTCTGCTCAGGACCCTTGCACTGGATTTAACAGATGAAAATATTCCCACATTTTTTATGAATAAACACATGTGTCCTAGTGTTTTATTCCTCACCTACAGCTTTCATAAACTTTGCAGCTCCTGAGCACATTGGGATGCTGAGGCCAGGAGCAATAAAGGCTTTATTTAATGTAAATATGGGCAACAAGGAGAACAGCAATAATGAGGAAGAAAAATCAAAGCAATGGGTGAATATTCTACAGTGCAACATTGCCCTGAGCTCCCTGCAGGATCTGGTGGGATTGAGTGTTTGAGAGAGTGAGAAATGAGAGACAGAACGTGGCTGTTCCTGGAGCTTTGTTTCCAAGAGCAGGAATTGGAGCCCAGAGCTGTAAAGGCCCAGAGAAGCTGGTTTAGGGTGTCAGGTCCTCCAGGAGCAGGAGAGGTGGATATGGAATATGGACTGGCCTTGAGGGTGTTCACTGCCTTTTGTAAGAATTCCTCCAGGAATTGAGATTCATTTTTTTATGTGCTGTCAAATCCCCAAGCTTTGGCTTTGGAAGCTTTTAAAATGGAATTAGGATTCATTTAAGCAGAGGGAAGTTCAGAGGTGATAGAAGGAGTTGAGATGGAGCAGAGCTTCATGGAACAGTGACAGCAAATTAACGAGGAAAATGAGCAGATAAAAGGGGGATACTCTGGGGATACCAGGGGGATAGTGGAGGGAGTGAGCTCCTACCAACAGCACCTCTCCTCCTCTCAGGACGGGCTCCTGTCCCCTCTCCAGCCTTTCTGTGCCTCACAAACAGCTGCAGGAATTAAGGATTCAGCAGTTCTTGGACTGCAGATAAAAGTTAAAGGCAGCAAAGGGAGAATTTTCCTGGGACAGTGGAAATCATCCCCCCTTCCCTTTCTGTGGAGGGTGAGGGAATTCTTCTGGAAGCAAGAGAAAGAAAAGGGATGATAACAGACCACGAGCCTTGGAGACAAAGGTGTGCAGCTTCCTTCAGTTACAGACCTGGATCATGGAATCCCAGACTGGGTTGGGATGGAAGAGATCTTGAAGCCACCCCTGCCATGGCAGGGACACCTCCCACTGTCCCAGCTGCTCCCAGCCCTGTCCAGCCTGGCCTGGGACACTGCCAGGGATCCAGGGGCAGGAGCTGCTCTGGGCACCCTGTGCCAGCCCTGCCCACCCTGCCAGGAACAATTCCTGCCCAATATCCCACCCAGCCCTGCCCTGGGCACTGGGAGCCATTCCCTGGGTCCTGTCCTGTCCCTCCACCCCTTGCAAACATCCCTCTCCCCTTGTGGCTCCCTTCAGCCAGCCTCAGGTCCTGTGGAGAATGTCCCCAGCCCCCATTGCCCCCAGGAGGTTTCCAGAAAGGGATTTTTGTGCTGCCTCCCAAAGCTGCTCCTTACTCACACACGGAATTCTGTGCAGGCAAAATCAGAGCCCTCCCAACCCCTCCTTTCCCAAAATTCTTCCCCTGTGGAATCACTTGTCAGGAATCAGTGCCCAGCAGAGCCATCACTGCCTCTGTCAGCTTCTGTCCAGCTGTTCCCACGTCCCCATCCTTCCTCTGAGCTTTGTACCACGCCAGGCACAGCTGGCTCGGAGACTCCCTGCATCCCAGAAATAACAAGCAGCTGGAATACAACACCCAGCTCCCAGGCAAAGCTGCTTTTGCTGAAGCTCTCTGTCTGCCCTGGGCTGCTCCAGCCCCAAGCCGCTATCGATCCCGAGCCTCTCTCCATTGGATTGCTCACCAGGCACACGAGGAATGGGATTCTCTGTCAAAACAGCAGCGATCACAGAATATCTGAGCGAGGATCTTTCTCCTTTGTTGTGCAGGCAGCAAACAAAGCTGGGAATCTTTAGTGCTTATTTAAAGACAAAAGTGCTGGATTTGTCTGGGAAGTTGTGGCCCTGCTTTCCATCGTGTCCCTGGATGGTTCCCGTTGAGGGGACAAGGCTCCTCTCCTGTCACAGAGGTGACACTGAGGGCAGCTCCTCCTCTGGGCTGGCTCCTTTCCCACTGCCCAGGCTTCACCCCGAGCTTGCAGCCACTCACTGGTTCACACCACGGCTGCTTCCCAGACATTCCACAAGCTGGGAAACTCAGGCCCAGGTGAGAGGTGGGTGAGGACCTCGCCCAGCACGGGGGTGGAAACTGCAGCTCATCCTGAGCCACTGCTGGAAGGGGCTGGACAAGGACAGAGGAGCTGGGGACAGTTCTGCTCCAGGACAGGGAAGGGGGAAATTACCAACATGGGACATGCAGGGCCATGAGCTGGGAATGTGCAGCTCCAGAATGGAATGGAATGGAATGGAATGGAATGGAAGGAAGGAAGGAAGGAAGGAAGGAAGGAAGGAAGGAAGGAAGGAAGGAAGGAAGGAAGGAAGGAAGGAAGGAAGGAAGGAAGGAAGGAAGGAAGGAAGGAAGGAAGGAAGGAAGGAAGGAAGGAAGGAAGGAAGGAAGGAAGGATATAAATTCCTGTTCCCCAGGCACGGTGCTCGGCTGCTCCTCAGGAAAGGCTCTGTCTCCCTGGCAATGCTCTTTGGAAAATGCAAAGTGCTGTGGAGCAGGGATGTCTCCCTGGCAATGCCCTTTGGAGGGAAAAGCTTGGGGACAAAGGAGTCTGGGACAATATCAGTGTCACCCATGTCCCCTGAGCCTCCCTGCCCTACTCAGCTCCTCCAGGGCTGGTGGGAAAGCCTGAGCAGGAAAAGCCTGACCTGACAATCCTGAATGTCCCTGACACCTGTGGGAAACCCAAACCAGCAGGTGGGAGGTGTAAATCCACTGGAAATGGGAGCAGAAGGAGCAGAGCAGGGATGGAAAGTGCCAGGAGGTGAAGGTTCCTGTGGCAGGGGGTGGGAAGGAGATGCCCCTGAAGGTCCCTTCCCTCCAAAGCCCTTCCATGGACCTGGGGCTCCATTCTGTGCTGCCACTGCTCCCCAGCACTGCCCAGGAGCCACATCCACAGGGCTTTAAACCCTGCAGGGATGGGATCCAAACCTCCCTGGGCAGCTCCAATCCCTGCCCACCCTTTCCCTGGGTGGAATTTGGGCTGCCTGCGAATGCCCTTTTCATCCTGAAAAATCTTTAAATAATTTTCCTGTTTGGAATTCAAAGAAAGACTCAAAAATCTCAATTTTTTATTTTTTTTTTTGTCACTGAGGAAGAAAAACTCGAACAAGTCAAAACATTGGGTCTTCAAGCTGTTTATTTCCATTTGACCTTTAAAACCCAATTGTGGTGTAAACTCAGTGACATCCCTGAGCTCCAAGTTATTCCAAACAAAAAAAAACATTTTGCTGGAAATGACAAAATGGGCTTTCAGCTATTTCTCAACGTTTTTCTTTCTCCAGCAGGAGATTAATCAAATTGATCCTTTCCCTGGGGTATTTTTGGCTTCAACAAACTGACATTGCCTGGAAAACAGAGATTTTGTCAGTGGGAAAGCTGCACCAGGAGTTTTAGGAGCGATTGGGCAGGAGAATGGAAAGGGCTGGATGGAGGGGTTGGGAGTGTGGCCCTGGTGTGGCCCCTCCCTGGGCTGGGTGGTGACAATTCAATGTCATCTCTTAGCAGGTCACTGATGGCCCCAGCCCCTCCCCCAGTGCCCCCTGCCCCATCCCTGTGCTGGAATAAACCACATTTCCTGCTCAGTCCTGGCACTGCAGCTCCATCATTTATCAGGAAGTTTTTATAAAACATGACTGGAATCCTAATTCCCACCCTGGACTGATTCCAATCTCTGCTGATTCTCTCCCACTTTTGCCTGGGAGCTCCTGGTTCTGCTTTGGGATTTTGGGGGCTCTTAGCCCGGGCAGATTTGCTGGAGGGGATCCCAGGGGTTTGCTGAGGAGGTCCCAGGGACCCCCCCAGGTGAGGGGGTCACTCACAGAACAGCAATATCCGAGCTGCCATTCCCTCTCCCACTCCTGAAGCTGAATTTCCATGGAATTATTCCAGTCTGGGTTGGGTGGGGGAAGGGAACTTAAGGACGGTCTCATTCCCATCCCTCACCATGGGCAGGGGCACCTCCCACCAGACCAGATTCTCAATTTCTACATTTGGAGGGATTTCTGTTTTGTCTGAAGCAGCTCTTGCTGACCCCACATTTCGGGTCTCTCTGCTCTGTCCTTGTCTCTTCCCAGTTCTGTTTTCCCTGGCTGGTTCCAGACTCCACGTGTGTGCCTGGATTTTTGGGAATTTTCTGTTATTTTCCTGTATTTAATTCATCACCCCAGTTCCTTGTGCACTCCCAAACCATTTGCAGGAGCTGCTGCTCTGGGATTTGAGGCAGAGTGTGGGGGTTTGGTGCAGGGAGAGCAGGAGAGCAGCTCATCCCCTGGGAAACTCGAGTGCAACCTGTCCTTCCCCAGCAGGGATGGGGCAGGGATCCTGCTCCCAAAGCCAGGGACAGCCTGGATGCAGCACAGCAAACCAGGATGGGCAGAGCAGGGAAGCAGCAGTGAGGGGTCAAGGGCAGTCAGGGATTTATTTTTGGCTGGGGATTTATTTTTTTTTTTTATTTTTGGTCCAGCCCTGGAAACCCCGAATTCCAGCTTGACAAACACCCCCAGAGCCATTCCAGGCCTTTGCTTTATTGCTGCTTTCAGTTATTTGGGAAAAATCACCAGGATCTGCCATTTCCCTCCTGCTTTATTCCAGACACTTGATGGTTCCCAGCACACCCACATGGATTTCCACCCCTAAACACACTCAGGTGGAGAAATACATGGGAATAAATGGACTTGGAGCAGGATTTGGGAGCAGACTGAGAGCCAGTGGGGTCTCACAGCCCTTTATCTCCATTTCCTCTGCAGTGCTCAGTAATCCAGCAGATCCAGGCTGGGTAGAGGCTGAGGGACTGGGATTTACTCTGGGATTGTCCCAGCTCAGAGCAATGCCCTGGCAGGTTCAGGAGGTGCAGCAATGGATAATTTGGAGTGAGGGTACTCAACCTTCATCCCACAAACCCTGTCTGTGTCACACAAACATTCCAGGAGCCACTGGCCATCCTTTCCCTCCTGACTGGGAGCACAACACTGACAACAAACCCAGTCCCACCCTGGGATGAGCCGGGTTCTGGGCTGGGGTGGATGTGTCAGTCTTGGCTGGGAAGGTGTGAAATGGAACTGGAGCACGGGAGCCTCTGGAATAGCTGAGATCAGCCTGCTGGGGGGATCCTGATGCTCAGGAGAGGATGCTGTGCTGCCAGGAGCCAGGCTGTCCACGGACCTGTCACTGCCCCCAGGGCTGTCCCAGCTGAGCCCCCCTGTCCCACCCTGTCCCAGCTGAGCCCCCTGTCCCACCCTGTCCCACCCTGTCCCAGCTGAGCCCCCCTGTCCCACCCTGTCCCAGCTGAGCCCCCTGTCCCATCCTGTCCCACCCTGTCCCAGCTGAGCCCCCTGTCCCACTCTGCCCCATCCTGTCCCACCCTGTCCCACCCTGTTCCACCCTGTCCCATCCTATCCCATCCTGTCCCACCCTGTCCCATCCTTTCCCACCCTGTCCCACACTGTCCCACCCTGTCCCACCCTGTCCCATCCTATCCCACCCTGTCCCATCCTATCCCATCCTGTCCCACCCTGTCCCATCCTATCCCATCCTGTCCCACCCTGTCCCACCCTGTCCCACACTGTCCCACACTGTCCCACACTGTCCCACCCTGTCCCATCCTGTCCCACCCTCTCCCACCCTGTCCCACCCTGTCCCAGCTGTCCCACCCTGTCCCATCCTGTCCCACCCTGTCCCACCCTGTCCCAGCTGTCCCACCCTGTCCCACCCTGTCCCACACTGTCCCACCCTGTGCCACCCTGTCCCAGCTGTCCCACCCTGTCCCACACTGTCCCACCCTGTCCCACCCTGTCCCACACTGTCCCAGCTGTCCCTGGTGACCCTGAAACAGGCAGGGGAAGGGGGCAGAGGTGCCAGCTGAGTCTCCCCCTCCTGGCCCTGCTCCTGTGGTTCTGTGGCTCCTCCCAGCCAGGATGGGCTTCCCGAGGGGAGGGGGGCTCTTGTCTGCTGTGGTTCCAGAGGCTGCTGCTGCCACAAGCACCAAGAGGAGCTTTGAGCGGGCTGACAGCACCGAGCAGGGGAGCAGGAGCAGGAGGGAACAATGACAGAACTGAGGGAAAGAGAGGGAAAGGCCTGGGGGCTCCTCAGAGGTGTGGGAAGGTGGAGCAAAGGCACAGCCAGGGTGACAGACACAGCTCTGGGCTGGAAGGCACCTGGGGAAGGATGTCCTGGGGATGTGGGGACGATGTTCAGGGCAGGGAGCTGGTTCTCAGCACATCTCCCTCAGCCAGACCCTGTCCCAGCAGCAGCAGCTGCCAGGACCCTTCTGGGCAGAGCTGGCCAGAGTCACCAGGGAACAAAGCCCAGCTCCTGAGAGCCCCGGCTGCTGGGAGGGCTCCACCACCAGATGGCTGAAGGAAGGAACTGGACCTCAGAAAATGCTCCGAGGGCAGCAACACATCCCTGCCAGCTCTGCAGGGGTGTGAACCACGGGCAGAGCCTGCAACTGCTCCTGCCTCCCTCCCTGCGAGTGCTGGATGCCAACAAAAGGCAGGAGCCTGGGCTCTGCCTCTGAAAGGCTCCAGCAGCTCAGCCCCCTGCTCAGGCACGCAGGGAGGGAAATACAAATCCTACTGCAAGGCTTGGATGACTCCCACACTCGCCCAAAAGCAGAGCCCAGCTCTGGGAGAATTCTCAGGGAGTTCATCCCTGCTCTCCATCTGCCCCTGCCAACATCTACAAGTTTCCCATTCAAGCTGGGAATCAGTGCCAGAGATTTAAGGGAGACTCTGTCACCATGATCCTTCTGAGGGCTGAAAAATGGCATGGGCAGCGTGTAGAGAAAGGGAGGAGAATCCATCAGGGGACTTTGTCTCCTCTTGCTTTCCCTTGGCTTCCAGGAGCTGGGCTGTGCTTGGCAGGGAGAGGCTGTGGAGCCAAGGTGACCAGCTTTCCCTGTTTGTCATCCTCTGCCAGCTCCCTGGGACACTCACAGGGTCAGGTTTGCAGCTCAGCACAGCCTTGGCATCCTGGATTCCCAGCCCGATTCCCATCCCAGGCACTGCCCATCTGTGCAAACCAGGGGGAATTCCATCCATTCCACCCACCCTTGCTCACCCCCAAGCACCACTGGAGGGGCATCACTGGCCTTACAGGGGCTTTGCTGGGGGTTTTGCTGCCTGGCATCACTGGCTGCAGGGGTTTGTCACCTCCAGGGGCTGCAGGGGTTTGACACCTCCAGGGGCTGCAGGGGTTTGTCACCTCCTGGCCTGCAGGGGTTTGTCACCTCCAGGACTGCAGGGGTTTGTCACCTCCAGGGGCTGCAGGGGTTTGTCACCTCCTGGGACTGCAAGGGTTTGTCACCTCCTGGCCTGCAGGGGTTTGTCACCTCCTGGGACTGCAGGGGTTTGTCACCTCCAGGACTGCAGGGGTTTGTCACCTCCAGGGGCTGCAGGGGTTTGTCACCTCCAGGACTGCAGGGGTTTGTCACCTCCAGGGCTGCAGGGGTTTGTCACCTCCTGGGACTGCAGGGGTTTGTCACCTCCAGGGCTGCAGGGGTTTGTCACCTCCAGGGCTGCAGGGGTTTGTCACCTCCTGGGACTGCAGGGGTTTGTCACCTCCAGGGCTGCAGGGGTTTGTCACCTCCTGGCCTGCAGGGGTTTGTCACCTCCAGGACTGCAGGGGTTTGTCACCTCCAGGGGCTGCAGGGGTTTGTCACCTCCAGGGCTGCAGGGGTTTGTCACCTCCTGGCCTGCAGGGGTTTGTCACCTCCTGGCCTGCAGGGGTTTGTCACCTCCAGGGCTGCAGGGGTTTGACACCTCCTGGGACTGCAAGTCTGTCCCACTTCCATCCTTATCTTCCAGCCCCCAACATTTCCTTTTTCTTTTCTTTTCCTGGGCTTCTGTCATGTTTTCCTGCAGTCAGCACAAATCTGCAGCTACTTCCAGTCCATTTGAAATTCCACTGGTATTTTGGGGCACATAAATGATCCGCCTTCAGAATTTCCCCTGGCTTTGGAGTGGAGATGTGCACAAAGAGAATGCCAGGGAAAATCAGGAGTGTCACATCTGATTTATCAGAAAATGTAACACAGCCCCTCCAGCCTGGATTGGGCTGGGAATATCCAGCAGCACCAGGGCCAGCAGGAAGAGCTAAAGGGGTCCTTCACTCCCTCCCCCGCAAAAATTTTAATTCTCTTTAAGCCAGAAGACATCAGTGACTGCCAGAGGGTTTTGTGTTCAGGGGGGCTGGGTTTGGTGCACCTGGAGAAAGAAGGGGCAGGAGGGCTCTGCAGGACACCTGAGATGTGATGTGCTGCCCAAGCTGCTGCATTCTGACATTGTGGTGCTACAGGGTGAGATCCAAAGGTGTTGGAAACATCCAGGGGAGGGACACAAGGATGGGGAAGGGTCAGGAGGGGCCACACAAGGAGCAGCTGAAGGCACTGGGCCTGCTCAGCTGGACAGAGGGGGCTGAGGGCAGAGCTCACCAGGGGCTGCAGCTCTGATCTCTGCTCCCTGGGACAGGGACAGGACCAGAAAATGGCTGGAGCTGGGCCAAGGGGATTTGGGATGGGATCAGGGAAGGTTCTTCCCTCCCCCAGAGGGTTTGGGCACTGCCGAGGCTTCCCAGGGAATGGTCCCAGCCTGAGGCTGCCAGAGCTGCAGGAGAGTTTGGACAGCACTGCCAGGGATGGACAGGGTGGGATTTGGGGGTTTCTGTGCAGGGCTGGAATTGGACTGGATGATCCTGGGGGTCCCTTCCAGCTGAGGATATTCCCAATTTCATGAGTCCAGGAAATATATAAGCACCATTAGCAAGGAATTATTTGCAAAAGCCTCTCTGGAGCCCCGGGAGCTCCTCAGCCCTGCCTCAGTTTCCCAGGTAATTAAGTGGCAGAGGGAGGCTGATGCAGACAGGAGCCAGGGGGGTCATTAGTAAAGCCAGGAGTGAGCTGAACATCAGACCCAGGGCATGAATTATTTATCCATGTTATAATTTCCAGCACAATGAGGAAAATGACCTGGAAATACCTCGCAGGACTTTCCTTCCCTTCCACAAGAGCCCTGCAGCTGTGGATGTTGTGGCTGGCTGAGGGATTTTGCAGGATGTGACCTGTGCCCTGGGAGCACCGTGATTGAATCCCAGGATGAGATTTATTGGAGCTGGAAAGAAAAACAAATTGACAACCTTTTGCAATCCCCTTCAAAATTACACTGAAATTCTTTTAGTGCAGGAAAGGCTGGATGCAAAATGCAATGAGAAAGTAAAAAAAATGTTTGGGGGGATGCTCAGGAATGGTTTGACCTGCCACACAGTCCCCCAGGCAAGTCCAGGTTTGATTGGATTTACAGGAAATCTCCAACATGAAAGAATAAAACTAAAAACCCACATCTTCCCCAGCCTCATTCCTGCCCTTGCAAATGCAGCAGTCTCCAGCTTTCTGTCTGTCCCTCCAGTGCAGTCACATCCACATTTCCATGGATTTGGGAATCTAGTGAGCCCACACAGTGAGAGAGGAAAATAACAGCAGCTGAACACAGAGCCATGAACACAGGGAGCTCCCAGAGCCCAGGTCAAGGGCTCCACTTTAATGGAAATATTTGTTCAGCAACACTGGTTTGGAGCAACAAATTAAGTCATTTTTATTCTCTTTTTTTCCCACAAACATTTCTTTCCAAGAGAAGAGGTTTAATATGCAGAGCTAGTTGCAATCTGCTTTGCTGGGTTTATTTGTCATAAACTGGAATCAGTGCCAAAATCTGTGCTATCAGTTACAGATCAGAGCCTTCTAGAGAGAATAATGTGGAGCAAACTCCCAGCTGGAGCTGTGTACCAGGAGCTGGGAGTGTGCTGGGAGGTAGATGCTGCTGCTGGGGGCAGGTCTCAGTGCTGGTGCCAGGATGGGCTCAGCAGAGCAGGTGCTGTGCCCAGCCCTGGGCAGGTTTGGCACCTCCCCATTGCAGCAGGAGAGCCCCAGGCTGGAGCAGCCCTGGCTCCTGCAGCCCCTCACTCCTGCTGAGGGGAGGCTGGCTGTGGGACAGGGCTGGAGCTGAGCGTGGGTGTTGGGGATGTGCTTGTGGGATGGTGCTGAGCACACTGGGGAGGGCTGTGGGCTCTCCTCCCTCCCTCTGGATGTGCTGCCCAATTTTGGTACATTTAGTGGTTAAAAATTCAAAGCTTGACCAGGGACAGGACCAGAGAATGGCTACAGATGGGACAGGGCAGGGTCAAGTTGGATTTTGGGAAGGTTCTTCCCTCCCCCAGAGGGTTTGGGCACTGCCCAGGCTGCCCAGGGAATGGTCCCAGCCCCGAGGCTGCCAGAGCTGCAGGAGAGTTTGGACAGCACTGCCAGGGATGGACAGGGTGGGATTGTTGGGGTGTCTGTGCAGGGCAGGGGTTGGACTGGATGATCCTTGGGGTCCCTTCTCACTCAGGATTTCCAGGGCTGGCAAATCCCAGTGGGAACCAGAGCATCACCTGGTGTGGGCTGTGCTGGGACAGCCCCTGCCAGAGCCCCTGCTGTGTGAGCTCAACAGAGCACCTAAACCCAGCTGAACACCTGGACTCCATGGCCCCAGAGGCATTTCCAGCCCAAACCACTCAGTGATCTCCCAGAACTCTGCTCAGTTCCCCTGGCTGCCACTCAGGGGGGATTTGCTGGGCCAAGGAACGGGAGCAAAGCAGCAATTTGGCTCTGCTGCCTGACCTGCCCCAGTTCCAGCTGCTCTGGGACCCTCCATTCCCTGCTCAGTCCCAGAATCACCAGTTCCAGGTGCTCTGGGATCCTCCATTCCCTGTTCCATCCCAGTATCACCAGTTCCAGGTGCTCTGGGATCCTCCATTCCCTGCTCAGTCCCAGTATCACCAGTCCCAGGTGCTCTGGGATCCTCCATTCCCTGTTCCATCCCAGAATCACCAGTTCCAGGTGCTCTGGGATCCTCCATTCCCTGTTCCATCCCAGTATCACCAGTTCCAGGTGCTCTGGGATCCCCCATTCCCAGTTCCATCCCAGTATCACCAGTTCCAGGTGCTCTGGGACCCTCCATTCCCAGTTCCATCCTGGGGGCAGTGCAGGGAGCAGAGTGGGGCCGTTGCTGGCCCAGCCCAGCTGGAGGGGACAGGAGCTGGTGCTGAGCAGTGACCAGCACAGGGACCTCATTCCCTGGGGAAAACCCTCTGCAGGCCCTCCTGGAGCTGCAGTGAGGGACAGAGATGAGCTCTCCAAGAGGAGCTGGGATTGCAGGAATTGGGCAATAACAGAAACAGCTAATCCAACCCAAAGGATCTTTTTTTAAAAAAAATTGTTTGGCTGTTTTTTTATTTTTTTGTTTGGTTTGATTTTTTTTTTGGTTGAGTTTGTTTTTTTGTTTGTTTTTTTTTTTTTTTTTTGGGTGGGGGGATGTGTTATAATTCTGTTATGGTTTAGTGATAAAAACCACTCAAGAAGAAGGGTTGGTTTATCCAGCAGGGGAAGAAGAAAATCCTCCTAGAATCCAGCCCAGGAACAGCTTTGGGAACACCAGGTTCCCAAAGAATCCAGCCCAGGAGCAGCTCTGGAATACAGGCAGTCTCCTGCTGTTCCAGGCAGGATTTGCTTTCTAATTCCAGTCCAGATCCACTTTTTGAAGCTGAGTCTCAACCAAGGCCTGAGGAGTTTTGCAGCTTCCCAGAAACCACTGGCACAGCAATAAAAATCACCTGCTTGTATTGAGAGCTGTATTTTTAGGCTAAGATTGAAGTGTTCTGCTCCAGAAGCAGCCACTCCTGCAGGGAGGGAGGATTGAATCCTCAGCACTAAAGATGGAGAATAAAATCCAGAGCAAATCCTTGCAAAGGGTATTTCTCCACCCAAAACTCCTGTGGAAGGACTGGCCAAACATTTTGTGCTTTGATTTTTAGATAAAAATTGAGGAAAGTGGCTGCTTGCCCCCAAAACGCTCTGATTTTCTTCATGGAAGCAAAGCCACAACATTTCTTTTACACATGAACCTCCCATTTCTCCTTTTTGTTTTTTCATCCAATACTGGATTTCAGCCAAAAAATATTGGTCCTCAATTACTGAAAATCAATTTATTCTCTTTCTGAGCACTTGGCTTAATCCAGTGCAGAAAAGTCCATTAATGAACTCTCTCCCAGATGAAAACAGAAGCAAAGCTTTGCATTTCATCAGCTCTTAGGAGAGGCTGAACAAGTTAAGCAGGGCCAGCAACATTTTAATTAAGCCTTGCTGAGATTGTCTCCTGCTACAAGAGCCCCTTTTAATTACATTTGTTAAAACATCCCCCAGTGGATTGAATCCCTGCTCAAAGGGCTTTCTCCATGGTGAGAATGCCAATAAATGCCCGTGTTTGCCTTGGCCCTGCAGCCCAGGTGAGCCCTGACTCCGAGGGGCAGTGCCAGGGCTGAGCCAGCCCTTGGGAGCAGCTTTAATTCACACCCATCCCTGGGGCTGAGCTTCCCTGGGCTGTCCAACCGGGAATTCTGCAGGTGGCCCTGGATAAAATCCATCTGGGAGACTAATGGGAGGGGTGGCATCAGTCCTTTCCCAGCCCTCTCCTTCCCAAATGGGGCAATCATCATTGCCAGGATCCCTGTGCTGGGATGTGCCAGCACTGGGAGCCCTGCAGAGATCACAACGTGTGGGGAAGCATCTCCCTGACTCAGGGAACAGCCTCACCTCTGGCTGGGGCAGAGGAGCATCTTTGGACCAGGGAAAACATGGGGAGAGTCCAAAATGGGGAAAACGTGTCCAAAACTCTGTGCCACACAACCAAATTCCTCAGGCTGGAATCCCAAGGGGTTCAGCAGCTGTTGCCAGGCTGTCTGGACACACAGCACTGCCTCAGGATTCCAAGGCACAACAGAAGCTGCAACAGTCGGGTCTGGGTGTTTTTAGGCCACTGCTGAAGCTGTTTCAGAGGAATTCTGTGGCCCTGGGTTGTAGGAGGCAGCTGCACTGCTGGGACGGGAGATGGGGCTCACACAGACCCTTGCAGCAGGGTCTGTGCCTGAAGGGGTTGGAAATGTGAACTTCTGACCCTGTTGTCACGAGCTCTTGGGCCAGGAATTTCCCCTGAGCAGAGGAAATATTGTGAGGGACATAAGAGCAGGGGAAATGTTGTCTGATTACTTCCAAAATCAATATATCAGGGAAGCCAATGGAACAGGCAGCTGTCTCTCATTCAGGAACCAGCACAATTTAATTAGCTCTGGATAGCTCTTGGAATGGGGAATACTGAACCCACTGATGGGCCAAATCCTCCAGGGAGTGTTGGATTGGAAGCTCTGGAGCCAAAAATTAAGGAAGAGATCCTTTCAAAATCCTGTTCCCCTCAGGGCTGGAGGCTTCCAGGTTCATTTCCAAACAAGGTTTTCCATTCAGGAGCTAGTTGGTCCCTGGTCCTCCCAGAAACATGAATATTTACTGAGTCTTGAGCCAAATTCCTTTTCCCTTCACCAAGGTGTAAATCAGGAGTGGCAGCACTGGAGTGCCTGGGGCCACACAGGAAAAGGGAGAGACAAAGGGCTGGGAGAGACAATTCCCAGGAGCCAGGACAAGGGGAATGGCTGCAAACTGGCAGGGAGGAGGTTTAGATGGATGCTGGGAAGGAATTCCTGGGTGGGAGGGTGAAGCCCTGGCACAGGGTGCCCAGAGCAGCTGTGGCTGCCCCTGGATCCCTGGCAGTGTCCAAGGCCAGGCTGGACAGGGCTGGGAGCAACCTGGGCTAGGCTTGGCACTGGATGATTTTTAAATTCCTTCCCAGTCAAACCATTCTGGCATACCATGATCTTCATGGGAGTCTCACTTTGATTCAAATCCACAGCTGGATTCCCACCACACCTGTGGAGTCTCTATGTCCCATCCCACCCCACAAACCCTCCTTGGAGCCCCTGACCAAGACACATGGGCTCTCTAATTAACAAAAACCCACAGCAGGGTGGTAGAGGCAGCCCAGATTCTCCTCAGTTATCCCCACCTGAGTCTGGAGTAGCTCCAAGGGGCTGATTCTACTACAGGGTTACAAAGGGAGTTGTGACCCCACTGCTGTGTCACTGCAGCTACCAGAGAGCACAGGGCTGTCCCCAGCCCTGGGTGGCTCTGAGTCACTGGGTGCTGCAAAAGCTGCTGAATCCTGGTGTCACCCTGTCCTGGTTTGAAGGACAGGTGTCTGCTAATAAAGGCTGAAACTTCTCTTTGAAATGGAGAATGTAAACCCCCTCCCTCCAAATTATTATAATTTTGAAATTAAGGGGCTCTCAGACAAAGATATGGGAATTAGGAATAACAGTTCTTTACTAGGAAAATTAAAATAGAAATGCAGTATTACACAGAACAATCCCAACCCTGCCAGAGTCAGAATCCAAGCTGACACCCGTCAGTCAGTCAGGGTGTTGGCACAGTCCCATTCAATGGTGGCTGCATCCTCCTGCAGTGGCAGATGTGGTTCAGCTGGAGCAGTGCTCCTGGAGAAGGGGCAGTTTCCTCTGAAGCTCCAGGGATGATGTGGAAAGGTCTGGCTTTCCTCTGGAATCCAGTGGAAAGAAGGTTCCTTGGTGTCCCAAATCTCAGTTTATATCTGGGTAGGAAAGGCTTGGCTCCTCCCCTGGCTGGAGCATCTCCCAATGGGATGATGGAATTTTATCAGTCATGCACTGGGACTCACTGGCCATTAACAGGAGATATCTCCTGGAGGGAGGATGGGCTGTGGGAAGATAAAGATGATTGCCCAGCTGGTTTAAAGCTGGCCCATGAGCAGATAATGTGTGCCAGGAGATCAGGGGCACTGCCCCAGCTGGGTTAACAGATGGGACAGAATCCACATTTCTGGGCACATCCTGTACTGCAGCCAAGGACACACCCACTGCTCAATCCCAGTGTCACCCACTGCTCAATCCCAGTGTCACCCCCTGCTCAATCCCAGTGTCACCCACTGCTCAATCTTGGTGCCACCCACCTGGCTCTCCTTTGCATGAAGGACTTTGTCCCCTCGTGGCATTTCCAAAGCCCTGAGCACATGGGATCCCAGGTTTACAGACCCCAAAGCTCCCAAAGGAGTTGTTTGTGAGGACTGGAGCAGGAGGAGGTGTCACCCTTCAAAGGAGCCGTGGCAGCAGAGGCAGGGCCTGGTGCACCCCCTCAGCCCCTGCCCAGGGCTGGTCCCTGGCTCCTCTGCTCTTTTCCTGCAGGAGTGCAGGGCTGGGGAGGCGAGAAACTGCCCTGGAGAAAATCTGGTGCAGGCTAAAGAAGAGAAATTTGTCAGGTGTGAGTGCAGGTGCCCTTTGGCAGTTCTGTGGTCTGTCCATCCTGGCTGGGCTCTCACTCAGCATCTGCCCTGTGCCAAGGAGAAACTCGAGGGTCTCTGAGGCTGCAGAATCCAGCCCTCCCTAAACCCCACACAGGGAGCTGCAGCCTCGGGAACACCCCAGCTGAGGACAAGGGGACACCCAGGGTGAGCTGGGCTCCCATTGCAGTGTAGGGAGAGAGGGGAGGCCTGGTGAAATCACACTGAATAGCTGGGAAGTCACATTGAATATCTGCTATTTATGGACTCTTATGGAATATTTTAAATTCATATTGAATATTTGTGAAATCTCATTGAATATTTGTTAACTAGGTGACCACAAACACCTTCCCAGGACCCAAAGGAGGCAGTAACTTTCCTTAGTCAGGGAATGATACAGTGGAAAAATTCACCAGGTGTCAGAGGATGTTTATCTGAACTTCCTGGAGATTCCACTCCAAAATAAGAGAAGTCAAATTAGATCAGGCCTAAGATCCATCTTAGACCAACATTGCAGTTCACTCTCCAGTCCAGGTGGGAAATGTCCTGTTTCCCACACAAATGTCCCATTTCCCACACAAATGTCCCATTTCCCACAAAAATGTCCTGTTTCCCACACAAATGTCCCATTTCCCACACAAATGTCCCGTTTTCCACACAAATGTCCCATTTCCCACACAAATGTCCTGTTTCCCACACAAATGTCCCATTTCCCACACAAATGTCCCATTTCCCACACAAATGTCCCATTTCCCACACACATGTCCTGTTTCCCACACAAATGTCCCATTTCCCACACAAATGTCCCGTTTCCCACACAAATGTCCCATTTCCCACACAAATGTCCCATTTCCCACACAAATGTCCCATTTCCCACACACATGTCCTGTTTCCCACACAAATGTCCCATTTCCCACACACATGTCCTGTTTCCCACACAAATGTCCCATTTCCCACACAAATGTCCTGTTTCCCACACAAATGTCCCGTTTCCCACACAACCCCTTCAGCTGCTGGGGAGCTGTCCCTGCCCATGGCAGCTGGATGGTTGTTCCAGCCCAAACCATTCCATCATTCTCTGCAGTTATTCTGACTTCTGCTCTCTTGTTGAGCTTTAACAATTAAATTCAGGCTATTTGCACTGTCTGAGGAAAGATCAGGTCCTGTGTGGCCTCACCTTCCCAAGGCAGTGGATCCAGTGCCCAATCCCTGTTTCATGTTCCCCAGGATAAGGACATGGGGACAGGACACACACATGGAGTTGTATGGGATGGTTCATCCACTGATTTTGGGATCCTTTCCTCCTTGCAGGCACTGAAGCCACAGCAACACTGGCTAAAAATCCTTTTGTGGTCAGGGATAGCAGAACCTACCTGGCTCATAATTCTTTGGCATCAGATGTGGAGGGATGCAGGGAGTGCATCCAGTGTTTTAGGGTTGTTGGGAGTTTGGGGCTTGTACTTCTGAACTGAACCACAATTTTCCTTCCTGCAAGCTAAGCAAGAGTTCCCTGAGCTGAGTGTGGGTCTGGAGAGGAGGGAACAACTTGGAAATGAAAAATGCTGAGAATTAAACGTGATCTAAAGTCGCTGTCACATTAAAATGCAATTTGCAGATCTGATATCTCCCGTTCTGCAGGCCTTGGGCACGGATTGCAGGGGAGAGGCAGAGCTCACCCCGATCCCAGGCACATAAAGCACTGCCTCTGCCTGGGAAGGGCTTCCAAGACCCAACAATAAATAAGAATAATGGAGCCTTAAGCATGTCCCTAAGCAGGGCTGAGCAATGCCTCCATAAACTGCAGGGCAGGGCAGAGCTCCCAGGGGAGCGAGGCAGGGGTTCTGTGGTTTGTTTGGGAAAAACCAGAGGAAAATCCATCCAAAGTGTCCTGGGGGCTGCCAGGAGTGGCCAGGCTGGGGGGAGCTGCCCCCTCCCCAGCTGGACCCCAAATCTGAGCGCAGGGGGAGGGGACTGCCAGGCTCGGGTTTGTGTTATTTCTATGGCAACACGGGAAGCATCTGGGATCAGAAAGCTCGGGAAGAGCAGCCAAACTCCAGCTCTGCCTTTGGATTCCCTCCCTGCTCCATCCATTCCCTGTCCCAGGGAAGGTGTAACCACCAAGGGGAGTTGGCTGCCCCTGCTCACTCACTGACACTCATCCTGCAGTCTGTGAGAATTTTCCATCCAATTTCAGAGGGGATTCCGTGGATCTTCCCTTCCTGCCCAGACTCCTCTGTGCTCCACACGAGCCCAGGCTGCTTTGCATTCCAGACAGGCTTGTGCTGCAGGAGCCAGCCTCAGCAAATTAATCCAGCACAGTTTGGGAATGCTCTGAGTTAAGCCTGACTGGGTTAAGCCTGACTGGATTAAGCCTGACTTTCACTTAAGCCTTTCACTGACAGGGACAATGGGCAGTGTCCTGGGTGTTACCTCATGCAGGAAGAAAGAGACAACGACACCATGTGTGACTGGAAAGGAGTTAATTATTGACATGTGGTTGGGGTTTATTCTGCAGGATCCCATTAAAGAATTTTTGAGCTCTTGCTAAGTGGCCAGGGAGCATCCCCCTGGATTTGTGTGTGCTGGTATTTGGCACTGCTGGGAGCTCCCTGAGGAGCTGCTGTGCAGACACTGGATGTGACACATGAGGGGTGCAGGAGGGGCAGTGCCAGAGAGAGGATGATGAAGGAGCTGGGGAGGGACCAATCCTTGGGGTATGGAGGGAGGAACCAGGAAAGCTTTATTGCCAAATGCTTTCCTGCCCATTGTCCCCAGAAAATGCAGCCTCTGCCTGTGACTGCCTGTATTCCACAGCCATCCCAAATTATTCCCTGCAGTTAACCCCACTTCTCCTCCCTCCTCTCCTGTCACATCTGTGGGGTCACTTTACTGTGACCTTCCAGGGCCTGAAGGGATCCAGGAGAGCTGGGGAGGGACTGGGGACAGGGATGGAGGGACAGACACAGGGAATGGCTCCCAGTGCCCAGGGCAGGGCTGGGTGGGATATTGGGCAGGAATTGTTCCTGGCAGGGTGGGCAGGGCTGGCACAGGGTGCCCAGAGCAGCTCCTGCCCCTGGATCCCTGGCAGTGTCCCAGGCCAGGCTGGGCAGGGCTGGGAGCAGCTGGGACAGTGGGAGGTGTCCCTGCCGTGGCAGGGGTGGCACTGGAGGGACTTTGAGGACCCACCCAACCCAAACTGTTCTGGAATTCTGGGACTCCTGATGATCCCTGCTGAGCCTTTGAGCCCTGTTCCTGCACATTCCCAGTTGTTTAACCCCACTGGTTTCTCTCACTCCTGGTTTCCAGCTCAGGGTTTTTCCAGCCTCTTCATCCTCACAAAACTGTGCTGAGGCTCTGGAAGTAGCAGGGGGGCTCTGACCTTCCTGGGAACCTGCAGGAGTAAAGGAGTCCAGCCCCAAAGTCTTTATCCAGTACAATTTCCTGGTGTGTTGTGCATCTGGAGGCTGTGAGGGGAAGGGATTTGTCTGAGACTGAATCCGTGGGGAAGCCCAGAGCCATGGCTGAGCTGAGCTTAATCCAGGGCAGGGGAATTGCTGGGATGGTGCCACAAGTGCCTCAGGAATTGCTGAGCTGGGAGCAGCCCCTGGATGCACTCAGATTGTTCTGGGAAGCAGCCCCAGAGCCAGGGGCGTTTGGAGTGGACCAAAGTGCCACTAAAGCCTGGAATGTTTTGTTGTGTCTGTGGCAAACAGGCCTCAAATACTTCCCCACTCTCCCTTCACAACATTTCCTTGGAGTTTTTCCTGAAATCCAGTCTTCTTCCAAAGCAGACAAAAGGAATACGTGGGGTCCAAAACGAAGTATTTTGAAGCCAAGTCAATTTTCCAGGGGAAGGAAATCCCCACTGCTCTGGAGGAAGCCCAGCACATTTTGTCAGAAGGTGTTTGGGGTTTTCTTTAATTCTGTCAGCCCCATTCCCCCAAATCCACTGCAAAGCTCTCCCTGTCTCCTGCTCAAATGGTTTGTTATGGAAGGTGAGCTCGGGCAGGCTCAGGAGGGGTGGGCAGGCTGTGCCAGGGTGGGAATGCAGCCTGGGGGGCTCTGATACAGATGTTTGCCTCTGCACTGCTGCCCCACATGTCCCTGCACCCTCCATTTCCAACACTGAACCCCTCTCCTTGCAATAACTCAACAGGGACGTGCCAAAAAGAGCCAGGGAAAGGCAAATATTCCAGCTGTTTTCTCTCAGTGGAGGGAGGTGACTCTGAAGCAAAGCACTCCCTGGATCCTTCCTGCCTCCTGGTGCTCCTGGTCAATGGCTCTCCCTGTCCCTGAGTGCTCCCAAGGCTGCAGGTTGAAAGATGGCTGAGCACAAGGGACTGCAGGCTGTGGGTTTGCTCACAGTGTCTCTCCCAGCTCTCCCTGTTCATCTCTCCAGCATGCCCAGAGTGGATTGGGAATCCTCCATGGGGGTGATGTTGTTTCCCTCAGTGGGGATGGTGCTGTCTCTCCTTGGTGCCTGGGTTACAGAATCACAGGCTGCAGAATCAGAGAATTCCAGACTCTCCTGGAATTGAAGCCCCTCCAGTGCCACCCCTGCCATGGGCAGAGACACCTCTCACTGTCCCTGGGTGCTCCCAGCCCTGTCCAGCCTCTATTTGGACAACATCCACTCTGGGAAGATGCTGAGTAAGGGAAAGCAGGGATTCTGATTTGAGCCATGATTTTATCTCTTTAAGTAATTTCTCCATTAAAGATCCATGTTTCTTTATAAGTTGCCTATTTTTATGTCCTTTTTTTTAGCCACAATGCAAGTGTTGGGCAGGCACTAAACCCGAGGGCATTCCCTGCTCTATTGGCTCTGCCCACACACCAGTATTCCACACAGGAAGTGCTGCCCACATCCCTGGGGTCACCAGCTCATGCTTCAGATTCACGAGTTGTACAGAACCTTCCTGTGATTTCCATTCCTCCCTGCAGTCTTGAGCATACACAGGCAGAGAAATGGGACTGTCCAAGTAATGCTCTGCCCCATTCCTGGGTGAACATGAATGGGGAAAATTGGAGCTGGAATCCACTCCCTGAGGTTTTACAGGATTCATTTATTTCTAGTCGAACCCTGAGCCTTGAAGAACCCCTTGAAGACCTCTCAGTCTTCAGGGGTCCCTCAGGGACACAATGTCAACCCCAACACTGTTCCACTTCCCCACCTGATGTCCAGAGGAGTTGAATCCCTTCTCCCGAGTCTCCCTGACTGCCTGCAGCTGGAGGGAGGCTTTTCCTTGCAGCCTTAGATCAGAGCCAGCCAAGCCACTCTGAACTCCCATAATTAGTCAAAATCTGAGGGTGAATTATTTTCTGACAGAAGATGTGGGCAGACAGTGCTTTAAGGCTTCATTAGCCCCGGCAGTGGCAGGGTCAGTCCCCCCAGCTCGGTGGCCCGAGAGCAGCTCCTCTCGTGGATAATGAAGGAGCAGTGACTAATCTGACAGGCTGGGAAAACATTGCAATATGTGCTCCAGTGGCAGGGCTGATGGACACGGTGGGGCTGCCTCCCTGCTGGAAGAGCTGTGGGCAGCACCTGCTGGGTCTGGGGCCATCAGGGCTCTGGTGTCAGACTGTGCCCCGGGGACCAGGCTGTGCATGGGTTAAACCCAGGGCTGTGTATGGGATAAACCCTGGGCCGTGCATGGGTTAAACCCAGGGCTGTGCATGGGCTAAACCCTGGGCTGTGCATGGGTTAAACCCTGGAACACTGTGCTGTACATGGGTTAAACGCTGGGCTGTGCATGGGTTAAACCCCAGGGCTGATAACACCGAGCCATCTCCCAGGAGGGACCAGCTGTGGCCCCCATGAGCCGGGATACCGCTCAGGGTCACTCTGTGCCTCAGTTTATCCTTTTCCCAAACGATCAAGTTCCTCCTCCGGAGCTGCTCAAGCACTGCCCAGGGAATGGTCCCAGCCCCGAGGCTGCCAGAGCTCCAGGAGAGTTTGGACAGCACTGCCAGGGATGCCCAGGGTGGGATTTTTGGGGTGTCTGTGCAGGAACAGGGGTGGGATTGGATGACCCTTGGGGGTTCTCCTCCCACCCGGATTTTCCATCATCTCACGTGTGCAATGGAACCACCGATGCTGTTCCTCCATGGACTCCCCACCCAAGCTACAGAACGATCCCAGACCTGGCTGCAGCTCCCCTGAATTCCCTCTCAGTGGCTGCGATCCCTTGACCATGAACAGCTCATTCCGTGCAAATCCAGCCCTGCTCCCCGCCAGCCTCAGTGATAAAAGCCAGAACAGACTCGTCTCACTCGAACAACTGCAAAGCCCAGCACAAAACTCCTAATGGCCTTTTCCCTGTGCCTTGTGCTCATCTCTGCTGGCAGACTGGCAGGGTTGCCCCTGCCAGGGGAAGTGAGCCATTATCCCCGGAGAAATGGGAACTTCAACACCCTCTGGAATAATCTCTGTAATAGCCATCAGCGAGTCTCTTTCCTCAAATGCCCCAGCAGTGCCTGTGCACTCTCTGGGAAGGTGAACTGCCCAGTAACGATGGGGATGGTCCCGTAATGATCCCAGCGCAGCAGGGAGGCTCCCGGGGATGTCTGTCCCTGCTCATCAGCTCCAGAGCACAGATCTCTGCTTCACTGCGTGATAAATCCGGCCAGGAGAGCCCGGGGCGCCTGCGGGAATGGGGGGGAATGGGAGTGATGGGGACACCAAGGGATCATCCGGGGGGTTCGGAGGAGCTGGCACCAGCGTCTGCCTCTGCTTCTCCTGGTGCTTCCAGAGGAAAGGGGGAAAATCAGTGTTGCGCTGTGGGGAGGGTTTGGGGTTTCAGGTGCTGCTCTGAGGTGCCGAACTCCAGAGGGATTTTCCTGGTTCAGGAATGGAGTCGCGGTGTCCCCTCGGGCTTGTGCAGATCCCTGGCTCCACCCAGCACGGGTAGAACACAATCGGGATGGGTCCGTGCCAGGAGGGGACGGGCATCCCTGCCTTTGTCTTAGCCAGCCAAACTGCATCCCAGATGTTCCCAAATCCTGTAGGTGTGATAGGTGAAGCTCCTTCAGCCCCTCCCTGTTGCCTGTGCAGCCCGCAGGAGCTGAAAAGCTGCCCTCTCATTTCGGATGCACAAAGTTTATGGAAGAAGAGGAGAGACAATTTTATTCCCCTTTTGCCTCCAGAAATCATAAAATTGTTGTGGAATCATAAAATCCCAAACTGGTTTGGGTTGGGAGGGAGCCTTGGGCAGGGACACCTCTCAGCATGGCAGGCTGTCCAGAGCCACCTCCAGCCTGGCTTTGGAAGATTCTAGGGGTGCAGCTTTGTCCTGGTTTAAGGACAGGTGTCTGCCAATAAAGGCAGAAGCTTCTCTTTGAAATGGAGAATGTAAATCCCCTCCCTCCAAATTATTATTATAATTTTGAAATTAAGGGGCTCTCAGGCAAAGATATGGGAATTAGGAATAACAGTTCTTTACTAGGAAAATTAAAATAGAAATGCAGTGTTACACAGAACAATCCCAACCCTGCCAGAGTCAGAATCCAAGCTGACACCCGTCAGTCAGTCAGGGTGTTGGCACAGTCCCATTCAATGGTGGCTGCATCCTCCTGCAGTGGCAGATGTGGTTCAGCTGGAGCAGTGCTCCTGGAGAAGGTGCAGTTTCCTCTGAAGCTCCAGGGATGATGTGCAAAGATCTGGTTTTCCTCTGGAATTTGATGAAAAAAAAGGCTGCCTTGGTGTCCCAAATCTCAGTTTTGATCTGGGTAGGAAAGGCTTGGCTCCTCCCCTGGCTGGAGCATCTCCCAGTGGGATGATGGAATTTTATCAGTCATGCCCTGGGACTCACTGGCCATTAACAGGAGATATCTCCTGGAGGGAGGGTGGGCTGTGGGAAGATAAAGATGATTGCCCAGCTGGTTTAAAGCTGGCCCATTAGCAGATGGTATGTGCCACGGAGATAAGGAATCACTATCCCAGCTGGCTGCAACAGACGTGATAGAATCCACATTTCTGGCCACATCCTATATTGCAACCCAAGACAAGCTTCAACAAACTCCATCTCTTTTCTTGCCTGGAGAGTCACCCAGGAGGGCACTCGGTGCCAGTGGTCACAGTCACAGCTCGCGGGATTTCCCAGCGCAGGGCTGGCCTCAGTTCCAGCCCCTTTGCTTTAAAGTGTTTAAATCTGGCAGGATTTTCCCTCCTCACCCTGGTGATGTTCCAAGAGAGCCCCCAGCTCCTCCTACGGATCTGTCTGGGTCCAGGTGAATGATTCCCCATCCCTCGGGTGAGTCAGTGCCTGTCACAGCTCAGGGAACATCCTCCAGGAAGGAGCATCCTGAGGGAAATATTCCCTGCCAGACCATCCTGCAGGAGATTTTCTAAGCTTTGGGGCTCTGGGGGCTCGTTAGCAGCTTTTCATCAACCCTTTTATTTCAAACAACAGCATTAAGACGTGCCTTGATGAGTGAGACTGTTTAAAAAAAAAAACAAACGGTTTTTTTCAGTGAAATTTTAGGGATTTGGACTAACTTATGGGAAGGTTGCTGTGGATTTACCCTCCAAAGGTCGGGACCCTGCGTGAGCCGTGCTGGAGGTGTTAGTTAAAGATGTGCTGGGCAGGGCAAGGCAGGAACCCGAAAATCGAAGCTTTTGTGAGTCCTGGTGGGAGGATCCTGTCTGGGGCCTCTCCCCAGGCAGGGAACAGCTCCTTCCCTGGCAGCTTCTTGATCAGAGGTTGGAAGGGTCCTGTTCTCACCTCGGAGTGAAAATGGACCTGTAAAACCTCTCAGCACTTCGCAGAAGCAATTCCTGTTTCGCAGCCATTCCTGCTGCGTGGGTCAGGGGCTGTTCCCGTGGGGAGGAGGAAAAAAGGGATTTCTGTGTCTGTGGGCAGGGCTGGGGGTTGGGATCTCCTTGGGATCTCAGCAGGGAATGAGATACAGCAGCACTGCTCCCTGCTTTGGGAGGAAAGGAAAATATGGGAATAGACATTCGGGATAAATCCTTCCCTGGAGGGTGGGCAGGGCTGGCACAGGGTGCCCAGAGCAGCTCCTGCCCCTGGATCCCTGGCAGTGTCCCAGGCCAGGCTGGACAGGGCTGGGAGCAGCTGGGACAGTGGGAGGTGTCCCTGCCATGGCAAGGGTGGCACTGGGTGGGATTTCAGGTCCCTTCCCACCCAAACCATTTTGGAATTCCCTGAAGGTGTGGGGTGGGGAGGGACATCCCTACCAAGGGCTGCCTCACCACCCTGAGCAGGGAATAAATTGGAATAAATCTCTATCCCAAGGGAGCAGCTGCTCCTTATGGAAAGAGAAACTCTGTAAAGACTCTGGCTACAGGACAAAGTTACTGTGAATAATAAGGAAATAAAGACAATTCAATTGAGTTGTAACTATTCATCACTAATTTTCTGTCTCTCATTAAAGAAATGTTTGAGACATCACATTGAGAAGCAGAAATGATGCCACAAGAGATGGATGAGGAATTCTAAGGAAAATGAACGATCAGTAAACAACTGAAGAGCACCTTGGTGCTCACATGTCCTGGTTAGCAGTAATGAGGAAACTTGTAAAAATTAAACTGTGGGTTGTTTGTGCCACAATGATTAAAAAAAGAAGAGTCAAACAGTTGGTGAATTTATATGCAATGAATAAATGAATCAGTTCTATTTTCTCCAGAGGAATCAAAGCAAACAAGAGAAGGGCTCTGTATCTGTGCACACAGCATTGTTTTCAAACCTCAGCTGTTACAAAGCAGAAAATATTTGCAATGGGGAGAACAATTTGAGAAATTAAATCAGTGTGGGAGGGGGAATTTGCAGTTCTGCTGCTCTTCTGATATCAGCAAAGCCCATCAGGATTTTGTCTTGGTGTGGGGAGCAGAAGGAAATGAGAATGTCAGGGGAGGACAGCACCTGGAGGAGGAATTATTGCTTCATTGTCTCCTGCAATACCTCTGATGTATCCTCTGGGAACTGGAGCTACAAAATCAGCCAGCAGCATAGGGATGTGGGTTATTTCCTCTGTGTCCAATTAAAGTTAACATTGGGGTGATTTGTTAGGGGAGATGGTCCTGCCTTGGCCAGGACACCCCAGTGGGGCTGTGGCTGCTGCTGGGGCCGTGCCTTGCAGCTGGGGGGATGCAGGGAGATCCCAGCCTGCAGGGGCTCAGCTCAGGAACAGGGGTTTGGGGGAGATGCCAGGTTTGCAAAAGCTTTCATGCGTCAGTACCTTCCATTTGTGGGACCTTGAGATAGTGGGAGTGTTGGGACTTGAGATCCTGCCCTGACACCATCCCCAGCACCTGAAATCACTTAAACAGAACAGTTCAGAACAGGTCTAGACTGGAGCCCAGCCTGGGCTCTCCACATTGCACCTGAGCAGGTTGATATTTTTGGAAATTGCTCTTTTATGATTCGCAGTGCATCAGCCTGGATCCCAGAACAAGGAATATCCTCCAGGCACAAACTTTGTGATAAAGCAGACCCATCCTGTGCCCTCTGTGATGCTCTTGGACAAACCCCTGGGGCATAGGCTGATCCCAGAGCCCACAGGCTGATCCATGTGCTGGAGCAGACACAAATCTGCCTGAGGACACATGAGCATCCTATGTTCCCTCCTTGAACATTATTTGCCTAAAAACCCCTCCCAACCAAATATGTGCAAAGTCCTGTTCCTTCCCAGCTCCTTCCCAGTGCTCCAGCCAGCACAGGGACTAGGGAGATATTCCCAGTTTTTCTCCTCACACAGTCTGGCTGAAATGTCCAGCTTGGCAAAACTTTCCTGTTACCTGCTCTGTTTGCTGTGAAGCAGGAACAGATTGTGATGGCAGCAGACAGCAGAGCTGCCAGCTCTCCAGCTCCATCAGCTTCCACAGCTCCCTCAGCTCCCTCAGCTCCTCCAGCTCCTTCAGCTCCTTCAGCTCCCTCAGCTCCTTCAGCTCCCTCAGCTCCCTCAGCTCCCTCAAAACCTTCAGCTCCTTCAGCTCCCTCAGCTCCCTCAGCTCCTTCGTCTCCCCCAGCTCCTTCAGCTCCCTCAGCTCCTTCAGCTCCCTCAGCTCCTTCAGCTCCCTCAGCTCCCTCAGCTCCTTCAGCTCCCTCAGCTCCTTCGTCTCCCCCAGCTCCTTCAGCTCCTTCAGCTCCTTCAGCTCCTTCATCTCCTTCAGCTCCCTCAGCTCCTTCGTCTCCCCCAGCTCCTTCAGCTCCCTCAGCTCCTTCAGCTCCCTCAGCTCCCTCAGCTCCTTCAGCTCCCTCAGCTCCTTCAGCTCCTTCAGCTCCTTCAGCTCCTTCAGCTCCCTCAGCTCCCTCAGCTCCCTCAGCTCCCTCAGCTCCTTCAGCTCCCTCAGCTCCCTCAGCTCCTTCAGCTGCCTCAGCTCCCTCAGCTCCCTCAGCTCCCTCAGCTCCCTCAGCTCCTTCAGCTCCTTCAGCTCCCTCAGCTCCTTCATCTCCTTCAGCTCCCTCAGCTCTCTCAGCTCCCTCAGCTCCTTCAGCTCCTTCAGCTCCTTCAGCTCCTTCAGCTCCCTCAGCTCCTTCATCTCCTTCAGCTCCCTCAGCTCCCTCAGCTCCTTCAGCTCCTTCAGCTCCTTCAGCTCCTTCAGCTCCCTCAGCTCCTTCAGCTCCCTCAGCTCCCTCAGCTCCCTCAGCTCCTTCAGCTCCTTCAGCTCCTTCAGCATCCTCATCTTCCTCCTCTCCGTCTCCTCTTTCAGCTCTCTCGGCTTTCTCAGCCTTTCTGAGAATTAAAATAATTTTTCCAGCTCCCAAAGTGCTCCTTTGCTCCTTCACAACAACACACATTTCCTTCATGTTCATGCATGGAGCTCCCATTTTCTTCTTTTCACTGATTCCCAGACAGGTTTGGGTTGGAAGGGATCTTGGCAATGATTTTGTGCCAGCCCTGCGCTGGCAGGGACACCTCCCACTGTCCCAGCTCTGCTCCCAGCCTGTCCAGCCTGTCCATCCTGGCCTTGGACCCTTCCAGGGACCCAGGGGCAGCCTCAGCTGCTCTGGGAACCTGCTGCATTCCCTGATCCCCTCCCTGTGGAGTGTGGCAAACACCGCGAGCTCTGGCTCTCCATGGCACAGCTATTCTCCTCTCTTTTTAGGCTGCTTTGCCCATTCCCCACATTTCTATCCCTGCCAAGCTGGGATAAGGGGCTGGATGGAATGAGAGGATGGGAGAGGCAGGAGGAGTCAGGAATGTTCCAGAGCCCAGCACAGGAGGAGATGCTTCAGGCATGCAAAAATGAAGCCTAATTAAAATGAATGAGAATTATTTTTATCTCCTTAAACAATTGTACGATCACATTTTAATTAAAATAATGTTAAAACATTTCTCTTTTTATTTTGGATTTTGCTAATGTAGATGCTCATGGCCTTATCACAAATAGACAAAGAGCCTGTAAGGACTTTTCCTTTTCCTAAGAGGCTTTTAGTGGCAGTAAATTAAGATCTATGGATATGTGTGAGGAGAATGGGCATGAAGACAGCACTGAGCTAAATTCTGTGTATAGCTGAGGTTTTATTTTCTCCTTCCCATCCTTTAACTGGATTTTGATCTTGTGAAGTTGTTCCTGCACACGGAGCTCTTTGCAGCTCAGAGAATCCTTGGCTGAGAGGGAATTGATGGTCTGGGATGGTACCAGGTTCCTGGGATGCTCCTTGCACCTTTGAGGGAGGTTCTGTGCCCTGTGGAGACAAATCCCTGCTGTCATTCCTTCTCTGCTCTTCAGGAAGGTGCAGGTGCCTGTAGGAGATCTGGAGCTGGGCTGGAAGGAGAAGGGAAGGATGAGTGGAGTGGGGAGAAAGGAGAATCTTGGGGAAATAAGAGTGGAGGAGAACAGATTTCAGTGGATAGAAGATCCTGTGGGTTAGGGCTGAGAAGAATCATGGAATCATTAAGGCTGCAAAAAATCCAAGTTCATGAAGCCCAACTTTGGACTGAATCCCACCATTCCCATTAAACCACACCATGAAGTACCACATCTATTGAGTTTTGGGCTCTTCCAGGGGTTGGGGACTCCCTCACTGCCCTGGGCAGCCTGTTCAGGCTTTAACCACTCTCGTAGTGAAGAAATTTTTCCCAAATCCAGCCTGACCTCAGGTGATTCCCTTGTCCAGTCACCTGTTACCTGTCCATGGGCTCCAGGGTCGGGAATTTTACCTGGTCAGGTCCCAGATAAACAAACCCACTCTGAAATTTCCATCCCAAGGTTAGATGGGGCTTTTAAAGATCCAAAGGAATATTTGGAAATGTCAGCTGACACATGCAGGGCTCAGCACTCGCACTCAGAGCCTGGCTGTTAATGAGCTCATTTGCTGATTAACATTCAATTAAATTGGTTTGGAACAATGCTGCTGAAAGAGCAGAACTCAGCCTGAGAAGGTTGGGGCTGCTCAGCCTGGAGAAGGAAAAGTTGTGTGGGGTCCTCATGGCAAAATCCCAGTGTCTGGAGTGGTTACTGGGGAACTGGAAATGGAATCTGCATTGGGAACTCGAGGGACAGGTCAGGGTGATGGCTTCAGACTGAGGGAGAGGAAATTTAGGATGGGTACTGGGAAGGAATTTTCTTTGTGAGGGTGGCAGGGCTGGCACAGGGTGCCCAGAGCAGCAGTCCCTGGATCCCTGGCAGTGTCCCAGGCCAGGCTGGACAGGGCTGGGAGCAGCTGGGACAGTGGGAGGTATCCCTGGATGATCTTTAAATTCCTTCCCAACCCAAACCTGGCTGGGATTCTGGGATTCTTTGCACCAAAAACACTAAGAGGGAGCACAGTGGAGCTGCCTTTACAGGCAGATTTAGAGAGGATTTAGAAATCCAGAATTTTTGTGCTGAAAAAGAAACAATTTTAATCAAGAAACACCTTAAGTGATTTGAAGCAGAAAATCCAACGCTCCGGATTTTTGAAGGCTAGTATAAAACCTCTCCAACTTACTGATTTTTTTCTAAATTTATTTCTGGAGGGTTTTTGCTAAAAAGTAGAAACGTTTCCTTCCCACACATCCCATTCCCAGGAAAGGAGAAGATCTGAGACCCACATCAGCCAAAGGGTAAAGGCACAGCTTTACCAAGCCTTGCTTATCAATTAACCCCATTTTCCAACCCCAGAAAGCCATCCTAGGAACCCTCTGGGGCTGCCCAGCTCCTTTGCTCCTTCACAGCAACACCCATATCTTTTTTTCCTGCCCCAGAGGAAACCTTGAGGTTGAAATCAGATCATTTCTGTAAATAAAGCTGCAGGACCCTGAGCCAGCCCCCTCAGTGCCAGCACAGATTTACACCACACCAGGCAGAATTGCAGTGACATCTCTGCAGGAAGGAAAAGCACCAAACTTCCCTCCAGCTGCTGATTTCCCCATCCCCTCTCTGCTCCCTGAGCTGCCTCAGGAGGACACAAACCCATTGTCTGCCTTGGGATGCATTTCCTGGTGCATCCACAGCCACAGGTGTAATAAAGGGATGGAAGGAGAATCAGCAGGGGGACAAGTGACACAGGAGGCAGAACATCTTTGGGTGGTGGCACTTCCAGACCGAAGGAGTCGGGATCAAAAGGGCTGGAGCTGGTTGGAGGCAAGAAATATCCAAAATGCTTCAGAGTTTTAAAGCTGATTCCAAGCTAATTGGGGGTTGTGGGGGGGAGGTGAGAATTCAGTCTTTACCAGAACTGGTTTCTCATTTGCTGGAAATGTGTGTTGTTCTTAAAAATATGTACAAAATAGAGAAATGGTGCATCTGGAAATGGAGATGGTTTGGTGTGGCTGATTTATCACCAAAAATGTTGGTACTTTTGGGGTCCTTGCTGAGGATGGGGGCTCCTGCACACACACACACATATCCCTCCCCAATGGTCAGGAAAGATCTTTCCTGGGAGAGGAGCTCCCCTCCCTAGACATTTCCCCTGGGACCAATCAGTGACACAAAGACCTGTAAAAATTATCATTCATTTCTGGACAAACCTGAATGCAGGCAGGGACAGAAGGACTAGAACTGCAGCAATGTTCAGGCATTTAACAGAGCCATGAACCCCTGCTAAAGCTCATCTCCAGCCACATTCTCTATCACCCCTTTCACCCCTGTCCCCTCCACCCACTCCAGATGCTGCTCCCTGCCTCCCCATCCACATTTGCGGGACATTCAAACAAAAGATTCTCAAACCCACCCAGAGCTCTGAGAGTGCAGCCCAGGGCAGAGTTTGTGCTCACTGAGAGGCAGGGGCAGAACCCCCCCAGGCTCTGAAATTCCTCTGAGGGGCAGGAATCTCACATGAGCTGCTGGTGTGGGAACACCTGGAAAATGTGGATCCTGCTCAGCTTTCCTTGGCTCATCACCCAGAGGATTAGAGGAGAAATCATAGAATCCTGGAATGATTTGAGTGGGAAGGGGCCTCAAGGTCCACCCAGTGCCACCCCTGCCACGGCAGGGACACCTCCCACTGTCCCAGCTGCTCCCAGCCCTGCCCAGCCTGGCCTGGGACACTGCCAGGGATCCAGGGGCAGGAGCTGCTCTGGGCACCCTGTGCCAGGGCCCCCCTGCCCTCACATCCAGGCATTTCTTCCCAATATCCCACCCAGCCCTGCCCTGGGCAGTGGGAGCCATTCCCTGTGTCTGTCCCTCCATCCCTGTCCCCAGTCTCTCCCCAGTTCTCCTGGAGCCCCTTTAGACCCTGGAAGGGGCTCTGAGCTCTCCCTTGGATCCTTCTCTCCAGGTGAGCACCCCCAGCATTCCCAGCCTGGCTCCATGGCAGAGCTTTCCCACCCTCAGACCATGTTCCTGGCCCTGGCCATGCTCAGCAGCATCACAGCTCCTGGTTCCCGTGTCCATCTCCATTCCTGCATTATCTGGGCCATGGATCCCATCCCTGCCTGGCATTCCTCCAGCTGGAAGATGAATGCCTGGCTCCTCCGTGCGGGCAGAGTACAAGGGAACAGCTCCATCATAAAATAAGGGTGGAATTCCTGCGTGTCCATGGCCCCACTGCTCTCCTGGGAAGTGCTGAATTTTCCCTGTGCTTCCTGAGCCGGAGCTGTGGCCATCCCTCCTTCAGAGAGTGATCCTGCTGATTCCTGAACCAGCCGAGGTGACACTGGCCTCCCCTCACTGCACTGATTAGCACCGAGTTCATTAAGGAGAGCAGAGTGAGTGATCTCATCTGGCTGTGTAGCAGCTGAAGGGCTCCAAACCTCAGGAACCAATTCCATGAAATCACTGCCTCGCTGGCAGCGCCTTCCAGCTCCTCTCCTCCGCCACCTTCCCTTGCTGTGCTGCTGATGCCTGGCTGCCGCTGAGGTCTGGGGAGGACGGGGTTTGTGCTGCCGGAGCAGTGACACATCCTGGCACCAATGAGCTCATCAGAGCAGCAATGAAACATTTCCCTCCCTCACATTTCCCTGCCTTCAGCCCTCGTCCCTGCGCTCCGCGGCGCCTGCGGATTCCCGGGAATGGCTGAGCCCAGCACCAGGTCTGGTGTTTCCCTCACAGATCCCACCACCCAGCTGGAGTGTGGCACCTGAGAGCATCAACAGCGCCAGGCAGGGCAGGGGAGGGAGGTGGGAATGCGGGGGGGCTTGGATGCTGCTCCTCCTGTTGCTCCTGGAGCTGTGGCAGCTGCGGGTTTTAATTACACAGATTAAAGGGAAAAAAGCCCTCGACAAATGAGACATAAAACAGCGAACTGGCCTCGTGCCTGGGAAACCATCTGAGCTGGGCTGCGCCGGGAATGGGAATGGGAATGGGAAAGGGAAAGGGAAAGGGAATGGGAATGGGGAATGGGAATGGGAATGGGAAAGGGAATGGGAATGGGAATGGGAATGGGAATGGGAAAGGGAATGGGAATGGGAATGGGAATGGGAATGCCACACGCTGGCTCCTCCTGAGGGACACTAGGGCGGCAACAGAGCTTCAGCAAAGAAAGGAAGCAAAGACAGGAGACAATGGAGTCCTGAGGGGAGGAGAGGATGAGCCCAGCTCAGGCTGATCCCAGTTCCCTGCACCTCCTGCTGCCCCCGGCTGAGGTGGAGTGGGGAAATGCTGCAGGAAGACACTGGGAAGGACTGGGGACCATGGAAGTGCATTTGTTTGCCTGGGGTCCCCCCTCTGCTCCTCAACAATTAGAGCTGCTAATGAAGAACTCATTTACTGGGGTTTAACAGAGCCCTTTGTCCCCAGCGCTGCTGCTCAGCACCTCCCCTGTCCCCCCTGTCCCCCCTGTCCCCTCCCCACCCTGCCAAGACTCTCTGGGCAGTGCCAGGACTGGACACAGCCCCCACCCCAGCCAGGAGCCTTTCTCACATTGTGGGAAGACAGAGAGCACAGAAAGGAACCAATTTGTCAGAAAGCTTGTAATGAGCTGGTGCAGAGAGCTCAGCCAGGTGCTGATGACCTCCCGGGTTAATTAACCTGCGGCAGAACCCTTTTCACTCTCCCGGGCTGGTGTTTGTCCCTTGCAGCCTGGCTGGGGAGCTGCTCCTCGTGTGGCACCTCCAGGGGCTCCCCTGCTCTGCTGGCAGAGCCAGCGCTGGGCAGCAGTGCCAGGAGCTCACCTCACTGCCAGCAAAGCTTCAGCCCTCATTTGTCACTGCTCCATGATCACAGCTGGCAGGAGCTCTCTGCTCCCAGCCTGCTGCCATCCCTGTTCCTGAGACATCCCAGCTCCTGAGACATCCCAGCTCCTGAGACATGCCAGCTCCTGAGACATCCCAGTTCCTGAGACATCCCAGCTCCAGAGACATCCCAGTTCCTGAGACATCCCAGCTCCAGAGACATCCCAGCTCCAGAGACATCCCAGCTCCTGAGACATCCCAGCTCCTGAGACATGCCAGCTCCTGAGACATCCCAGTTCCTGAGACATCCCAGCTCCAGAGACATCCCAGTTCCTGAGACATCCCAGCTCCAGAGACATCCCAGCTCCAGAGACATCCCAGTTCCTGAGACATCCCAGCTCCAGAGACATCCCAGCTCCAGAGACATCCCAGCTCCTGAGACATCCCAGCTCCAGAGACATCCCAGCTCCTGAGACATCCCAGCTCCAGAGACATCCCTGTTCCTGAGACATCCCAGCTCCTGAGACATCCCAGCTCCAGAGACATCCCAGCTCCAGAGACATCCCAGTTCCTGAGACATCCCAGCTCCAGAAACATCCCAGTTTCCAGGGATATCCCTAATCCCAGGGACATCCCAGCCCCTGAGTGCCAGGAAAGGGCCTCAGTGCCAGGCAGGCCAGTGTGGGATGGGGAGAAGGGAGCACACATCCATGACCTGGGATGGGAGAGCTGCTGCCATGTCAAGGAGAAACTCCTGGGATGGGAACACCTCAGAGTTCTGGTGGCATTTCAGCTCCCTCTGGAAAGAGGAGCAGGGGTTCAAACACTGAATCTGCAGGTGGAAATTTCCCTCTTATGGGAATATTGAGGTCCTTTTCACCTCTAAGAAAGCAGGAGGGGGAGCAGAGGGGACAGCCCTTGGAGTTGGGAGGGGATGGGAAGGGTCAGACTCCCGAGGTTTCTCTGGGCCCAGGCAGAGAGTCCTGAGCCTCTGCAGAGGATCCTCCAGTTCAGGTGACATTCCCACAGGGAGAGGCTGTGGAGCTGAGTGAGTGCAGCTCTCTGCCAGGGACAGGGACTTTGCTAATTTTGAGCTGGAAGTGTGAGTGGAAATGGGGAAGGAGCTGCACTGCAAGAGGAGCAGAGTGGCACCAGCCACTCCCCGCTGACAATTTCAGTCTCAGCTCCCTCCTCCACCCCTCTGGTGCTGACTGAGAGCCTTCCATGGCCGGGAATTCCTGCTCCTCCCTGCCTGGGGAACGTGCTCCAGCTGGTGCTTTGTTTGCATGGATACCCCGAGCAGAATCAGCTCCTTGTTCTTCCCCTTTCCCAGGGCGGAAGCAGGTATGAGTTCAGTGATCACAAACAAGGTGGGGAAATTGTTGGGATGAGTTCAGTGATCACAAACAAGGTGGGGAAATTGTTGGGAGCAGGTGCCACATCCTTTTGTCTCCAGTGACAATCACAGCCATGGATCTGGCAGGTAAAGGATGTGGACAGGTGGGAAAAGGACGTGGACAGGCACTAAAAGGACATGGCCAGGGGGAAAAGGATGTGGCCAGGCAGAAAAAGAACATGATTGGATAGTAAAAGAACATGGCCAGGTGGGGAAAGAACATGGCCAGGTGATAAAAGGACATGGCCAGGAGACAAAATGGGAACTCCAGTCATGAGACTTCACCCAGAAAGGGTCCCCAGGCTGTGAATGCAGCCATGAGCTGGATTTTAGGAATATGTTATTGCACCCCTTGAGCCAGGTTTTGGGGATGTGTTATTGCATCCCTGTTGAGCTGGATTTTGGGAATGTGTTATTGCATCCCTTGAGCCAGGTTTTGGGAATGTGTTATTGCATCCCTTGAGCCAGGTTTTGGGAATGTGTTGTTCCATTGCTGGTGGGCTCTGTGGCACAGCAGGGATGGAAGGGGCAGAGCTCAACCTCTGCTCACCCCCAGCAGCAGGAGTGGAGTTTTCCAGCGCAGGGGCTGGAGGCTGACCTGGAGCTGCTGGAGCAGCTGGGCCAGCACATTCCCGGGGTGAGGATGGAGAAAGGAGGCCCAGCCCTGCCCTCCCTGACCTCCCCAGGCCCCAGCTGCTGCTCTCCCAGCTGGCACTTTCCAGTTCCCCTCCGTGCTGCCCTCGCTCTGGCAAGGTTTGATGTTAAGAGTTCAGCCTGCCCAGCTCCATCAGACCCCACAGACTGCCAGGGTTTTCTTCCCAGCTGGGACAGTGGGGTTTTTGGGCAGACCAGTGGAGTTTTCTCCTGCAGGACGTTGAGCTGCCCCAGTTCCACTCAGAACCTGCCAGGGCCATGCCTGGAGGCAAAGTCAGAGCTTGAAAATCCCTGAAAGGTTTGTGCAGCTCAGAAAGCCAGGATTGAGAGGATTCAGTGCTGGAAGTGAGAGCTGGAATTTGCTTTCAGCTTAACACACACACACACACACACACACAAAAAAAAAAAAAAAAAAAAAAAAAGCACCTAAAAGAGGCTCTGGGTGACTGTGAAAAATGAACATTCCTGCAATGTTCTTCACATGATAAAAGAATCATCAGTAAGACCAAGGGGCATCAATAACAGGAGACATCAATAACCCATCGATCAGGGGGATTGGTTGGGATTGCATTGGGACATTTATTTGTCATTAGCAAGCAGATATTAATTATAATATTATTATTAATATTGTCATTTTGCTTGGATAAAAGGGTGGCACTGGATGGGCTTTAAAGTCCTTTCCAGCCTAAACCAGTCTGGGATTCTGTGGTTCCTCCAGAACCCCCCCCCAGCTTTCTGATATATTGAGGAGCTGGACCTGGAATCCCCAGCTTCCCACCTGGAGATCTGGGGGTTTTGGCTCCACTGTCCAACAATGGGAAGAGCTGTTGATGCCCCAGGTGTGGGGAAAGGCCTGGCCAAACTGAAGGAATTGGTGATGGAATAAAATCCCTTTTCCAGCAGTGCTGTCAAGTCCAAACATCCAGAACTCCTCATTCAGCTCTGCCTCCATCACACAACTCCTTCCCAGGACTGTCACCCTCCACCAGCCCTCATTCCTGGAAACATTTTACTCCTCTGCTGCTGAGGGAAAGAGCCTCAAATCCCCTCTCTGGGAGCCACCTGGGAAGTTCTGCATCCCCCAAAACTTCAGAGCCACTTTCCCCAAGATCTGGAGCTTGCCTTTGGAAGCATCTGCCTTTTAAATGGAAAACTTGTCAGATTCTCCTTTGTAACTGATTTGGGGAGTTTGGGAGCTGGAGGGGAGGTGTTATTTTTAAATTTTATCAGCAGTGCTGAAGTTACTGAGCTGGAAGCTGAATCTCATCACATGCCTTGGAGTCTTGAAACTTTCATAAAAATAGAGCTCAGCTCCCAGTGCCACCTGCAGAGGTGAGCTCTGACTGCAGCAATTGGCTCAGGAAGGCTCCTCCTCAACTCCTAAAAGTTCTTCTGCCAGCTTTAAACATCCCTGGATACCAGAGCTGAGCTTTCAGTGTTGTTTGTTGGTCATTGAATCCATTCTTTTTCTAAGGAATATAAAGTGGATAAGGAGTGTAATGCAGCCTTTATTGGAATGCTGTCATTGTCCCTGTCTGGATAAGGGGAATATGTGATAAATCCCTGTCATGGGATGCTCCAGTGACCTCTGAACTGATGAGAGGAGGGCAGGCCTGGCCTCATCCCATCCCCTGGGATCTGGAGCTCTCCAGGCTTTTCTGCTTTGGCACATCCTCCCTCTCCAAGGCTGGAGCTGGATCTTGTCTGTGTTTTCTGGCTCTCCCTGCTGAGCTGGGCCCTGAGGAGGCAGGAGGAGGCAGAGCAGGGCTCAGTGGGGAAGGCAGCCCTGGCTGCCCCGTGTCACCCTGGCACTCAGCTGGGCTCCTGGGGCTGCTCCAGCTCCTCAGAGCTCAGGAAAGGAGGGCAGAGCAGCACCAGGAACAGCAGGAGGGACAGAAGATGAGAGCTGGCACTTCTTTCTTGAGGCAAGGCAAGAAATAAACCCGAGTCCTCCTCCTTCCCTGCTCGCTTTTTTATCAGTTACCATATTTGTTTTCTTCCTTGGCCTAGGAGATGAGTTTGTGCCCAAAATGGATCATGTGCTCCTTCCTTTCTGAAGGGAGCAGGGAGCTTTTCCCTTCTGCTCCAGCACGTGCATCAGTGATGCCTGGCTGGAGCTGAAGCCCAGGCTCAGGCAGGGCTCCTGCACTGGGTCCCAGGGATTTCATGGAGCTGCTTCAGACACTTCAGAGCACGGCTGGGAAAAAGGCAGTGGTGATTTTAGTGGGGGGCATTTAAGAGAGCAGGATTTATCCAGGTCCTACAGCAGCAGATTGGGGGTTATTTCTGAAAAGGGGATGGTGCTGCCTGCTTTCCTCAGCTTCTGAGGAAGAGCTGTGGGAAAAAGGATGTGGAGCTGCTGGAGTGAGTCCAGAGGAGCCACAGGGATAATCCAGGGCTGGAGCCCCTCTGGAGCCAGGCTGGGAGAGCTGGGGGTGCTCCCCTGGAGAAAAGCTCCAGGGAGAGCTCAGAGCCCCTGCCAGGGCCTGAAGGGATCCAGGAGAGCTGGAGAGGGACTGGGGACAGGGATGGAGGGACAGACACAGGGAATGGCTCCCAGTGCCCAGGGCAGGGCTGGGTGGGATATTGGGCAGGAATTGTTCCTGGCAGGGTGGGCAGGGCTGGCACAGGGTGCCCAGAGCAGCTCCTGCCCCTGGATCCCTGGCAGTGTCCCAGGCCAGGCTGGGCAGGGCTGGGAGCAGCTGGGACAGTGGGAGGTGTCCCTGCCATGGCAGGAGTGGCACTGGGTGGGTTTAGGGTCCCTTCCAACCCAAACCATTACAGGATTCTGTGAAAGTGTCTGTTTGAACCATCTGGGGAAGTCTGGGGCTCTGCCAGTGGCCGAGTGTCCCAGGCCAGCCCTGAGAGTGGCACAGTTTGTTCCTTGTGTTTAAATCCTCTGCCCAAGCCCCACCTCACCTGCAGCAGTGGCTCTTCAGGTCTAGTGCTGGAGGACAAGGAGGGCTTCAGGAAATCAGGATGGAATGGGGGCAAAGCAATGGGATCCTGAGAGAAAGAGCTCTGAAGGAAGGAGCTGCTGGAGCTTGAGCAGCTCCTGAAGTGCCTCTTGCATGTCCTCACCACAAAATCAGCCACTGAAACTTTAGAGCCTCCATTTCCTTTGTTGACTGGAGATAAACGTGAGCTCTTGCCTTGGGATGTTGGGGCCAAAGTTGCCAGAGGCAGGAGTCAGGAGGAACCCAGCCCTGTGAGTGTCCTGGACCCTCCCAAACCCCCATCCCCCCTGGAACTGCCCCTGCCAGGGCTGCTCCAGCTGGCTCTGTCCAAATTCCCTGGCAGCAAACTCAGACCTCTGAACACAGCAGAGCCTTGGAGCCTCTTCCCAAAGAAGGCAGAGACCAAACCAAACACGGGGATGGGATGAGTGAAGGGCTGAGCACTCCCCAAAGTCTCTGTTTCCCACATTATGGAATAGAGATGGCATTTCTGAGCCTGATCCCAAAATCGATGTGTGCAGAGACATTTGTTCAGTGCTCACAGCAAACACCTCCCAGTCAATGCAGGCAAATGCAGCTGGGGTTTATTGTGCTCAGGGTTTGTGTTTGGAGAAGAACTGGAATTTTCTCTTTTATTCCTCACCCCAGAAAGTTTAAGGGAGTGACTCCTGAATGGAGCACAGCAGCAGGTGAAGGATGAGACAAAGGAGGGAGCCAGCATTGGCAAAGGTTTTATTGTACATCCTGGGATTTTTATTTTTTTTTTTTCTATTTTCCCACACACACACCAGATTATTTCCACAGACATAATGGGGAAAATACAGGTTGGGAATTGAGAATTATTGAGAGAAAGAAAAATGGGAAAATCTCTGAGCTTGGCTGAAAAAGATCTGCATGAGGTGGTCCCATTCCTCCAAGTTCTGATTCTGTGGGTATTCCCTGATTCAGCTCAGGGAATGGGCAGGAAACCAACCCAGAAATAAAATAAAATACAACAATGGGAATATAAAAATAATCCCAGAGAATCCCAGCCTGGTTTGGGTCAGAAGGGACCTTAAGGATCACCCTGTCCCAACCCTGGTGCCGGGGTGGGAACAGTCCTGGCTTACTTGGATGCTCTGGCTTAGCCTTGGATTGGAGCCCTGGTTTAACAGTGACATTAACAGTGGTGCTGCCAATTCCTGGTGCAAATCCCTCCAAAGGAGCCTCTGACATTTCTCATCAGGCTGGTTACCTGACAAATTCAACACCTTTCTGTGAATTCCCTGTGTTTCCACCAGCTCAGCCATGAGCTCCTGCCTCTGGAGTTCTCCAAAGCCCAGCTTTGAACCTGAACCTGAGCTGATCTGGCCCTGGGCTGGAATTACTGCCCTGGGCAATGGTGCTGGAGGGAGCCCAAGTGGGAGCAGGGATAAAAAGCTCTGCTTCTCTCACCAAGTGCCAGCAGAGCCTCCCCAGGGCACTGTCGAGGCCGACAGGGCCTCATTTTTCAAACTCTCCCTGAAAAAGCCCTGGAAATAAAACTGGACTTTGCTGCTAACTCAGCAAAAAGCTGAGCCTGGGTCTGCTGACTTTGGGATCAGCTCTCTGAGAGCTGAGGTTCATGTTCAGACTGCTAAAATCAGTTTTTCTGCTTGGTTTTAAGCTGGAATTCAAGTTGTGCTAAGAGGAGGGGACTGGCTGAGCCCAGCCTGAGCTCAGCCTCACCCCAGACCATTCATCATCCGGGCAGGGAGAATTCAGTGCCAGGGAGTCCTGGAATAGAAATGGGATCCAGGGTGTTTCATATGCAGTTCTTGTTTGCCAAATCCTGCTTTTCCATGCCCAGAATATTTGTAGGAAAGATAAGGAAAGGTCATCACAGCCCCAGTGTCCCTTCCTTGGCCTGAGCCTGGCTCCCATCAGAGGTAGACAGTGCTGGGAATGGCCCAGGGATTTGGGATTTGGGATTTGGGATCCATCCCTGGGGACTGAGAGCATAGAAAAGCAGCAATGTTTGCACAGCCCATTGTGCTTCCTTATTAATGGAAATGCAACAAGAGGGGAAAATATCCACAGATTTCAGAGCCAGGACTTTCCAGGCAGGGAGAAGCAGCAGTTCCAGCCTTTGGATTTATAATGTCAGGATGAATCAGATGCCTGAGCCTGGCTGCTCCCTTTGTCTGGCAGTTTCAATATCTGCACATTGTCAGCCTTGGGCAGGGCCTGACTTTGGGAAGGCAGAAGAAAGGGACTGGGCAGGGCCCTTTGATCCCCAGAATCTCAGAGCAGTGGGGGCTGCTCGGCTTCTCCTGGCAGGGGATCCCAGCTTTGCCTTTTATTTCCCTTTCCCCTTGGTAGAGAGCAGCCTCTTCCACGTGCCCTGTGCTGGGCTGACGCTCAGGGCCAGGCTGGGGCGATCTGAGCTTGTCCCCAGAGCAGCCCCAGGTCCCTCCCTGCAGCCCCAAGCAGGCTCTGCATTTCCACTCCCTCCCCTCCTGCAGGGCTGCTGTCCTGCCACAGCCTCATGGAGGGGTCAGAGCTGCCAGGGCTGCTGGAGCCTTGTCACACCTGCTGCTCCAGCACATCCAGCTCTTTTGGAGCCAGGGAGGATCCCAGGGATCATCCCAGAGCCTTTCTGCTGGGGCAATGGGAGCTCTCCTCTCTGCTGCTCGCAGCCCTGTAGCCATAGAAACGATGGAATTTATAGGCACCACACGGTGCCTTTGGCTGAGTCTGCAGGGAGGCAGCAGTGCCAGGGCCCCAGACACCTGTGCCCTGCTCACAGGGTGGCACAGCCTGTCCCCAGGGCCCCCGACACCCATGTGCCCTGCTCACAGGGTGGCACAGCCTGTCCCCAGGGCCCCAGACACCTGTGCCCTGCTCACAGGGTGGCACAGCCTGTCCCCAGGGCCCCAGACACCTGTGCCCTGCTCACAGGGTGGCACAGCCTGTCCCCAGGGCCCTGCTGGCTGCCACAGGAGCCAGGCTTGGGCACAGCAGCAGCTCCACGGGAATCCAGCAGCCTGGATTTGGAGGGGGATGGGGTCTGCTCGCAGCTGGAGCTGAGCAGGCTCTGTGGTGACATCCAGAAATTGGCACAATTGTCTCAACACAGCAGTCTCTGATGGACTGGGACCATCACTGCTGGGACAGCACCATCTGCTCCTCGCCAGAGAGACAGGATGGGCTTTGGAGCATCCTGTGGAAAATGTCCCTTCCCACGGCAGGGGTGGTGCTGGGTGGGCTTTGGGGTCCCTTCTCACCCCAAACATCCTGGGATTCTGTGGTTCCATGGAAATCTACTCAATTTGGGACCCCTTTGTACAACATCCCAATCCAAAGGTCTGGTTCCAAATGTCTCCACATGCAAATGGGCTCTCTGTGATCTAGTTGGAATCTTCCTTCTGGAGAAGGAACAGGGATTTGGAACCAATGCATAGCATAAGACTCTAAAATTAAACTTGTCTGTGTAGTGAGTGGAGTTCAAAGCCAGGACAGACCAAAGAACCCCAAGTGAACCTGAAACTTTGGAAATAGAAAATAAGCTTTGGATTTTCCCATGTTTTCCCAGAAAGGCACCAGCTCCTCCTGAGTTCTTCAGTCTCTCTAAAAAAACCCTGAAGTCAAAACCCAAATAACTCTGAACAAAAAGACAAAACTGCACAGTGAGAGAAGGGTGGGAGGGAACATTTCACCAGCAGCTCTGCTCAAAACAAAGAGGGTTTTCAGCTCCTTGATCACAAGGATGTGAATAAAGGAATTAAAGCTGTGAATATTTTCTGTGATCTCACAACTCCAGGAGAGCTGATGAAGATCTTGGGAGATGCAGAAAGCAGCTGAGAAATGTCAAAGCAATGAAGGCATTTCAGGAGTGGCTATTCCAAGGAAGTGACAGCAGAGGCTCAGTCCAGAAACACCAACTCCATGCTGAGCTGGATCAGGAGTGACAAGAAAGGGGAAATTAAAAGATAATAATGAGTCACCTGCTTTTTCCAATGGCTGGGAATTGTTTGGACGTCGTTGGGATCCCAGTGCAGGAGCCAAACCTGAGCCTTGCTCACTGCCAGTCAGGAATCCCCTCAGAGGGACCTCACAGCCCACCAGTGCCACCTGCCACGGGCAGGGACACCTGCCACTGTCCCAGGGAGCCCCAGACCCCAGCCAGACTGGGACACTGCCAGGGATGTGCCACCAGGTCCAGGAAAAACAGAGTTTGTGTGGTCACATCCCATCTCCAGCTGATTTTCCTGGGACTTTGTGTCCCTGAGCCACTGCTGTCCCTCAGTCCCCCCACACCATTTCCACCTCTCAGGCACAAATCCCTCACCCTAAAGCAGACCTTGGACAAGGTGACCTTGAAAAGGACTTTTTTTTCTGGATAAAGAGCTTCTTCCCCATCCTCCAATCCCAAACCAGTCCTGAACAGAGCTGGGATGGAGAGGATCAGAGGCTGGAGTAACCAGTGCAAAGCTGGGTTTAGGTCTTTCCCTAGGGAATTGCTTTTCCCTTTTGGACCCAGCTTTGTCCCATTGCACCCTCTGGTTTTTGGGATCAGCTCTCAGTATTCAGTGCTTTGCTTCCTGCACAGGGAGAGCGGGCAGGGATTAAACTCTGGTGATAACAAAGCAGGCAGGAGAGCAGGGCTGGGATTGGAGAGCAGGATTGGGGTTGGGAGAGCAGGATTGGGGTTGGAGAGCAGGATTGGGGTTGGGAGAGCAGGGCTGGGATTGGAGAGCAGGATTGGGGTTGGGAGAGCAGGATTGGGGTTTGGAGAGCAGGATTGGGGTTGGAGAGCAGGATTGGGGTTGGAGAGCAGGATTGGGGTTGAGAGAGCAGGATTGGGGTTGGGAGAGCAGGATTGGGGTTGGGAGAGCAGGATTGGGGATGGAGAGCAGGATTGGGGTTGGAGAGCAGGATTGGGGTTGGGAGAGCAGGATTGGGGTTGGAGAGCAGGATTGGGGTTGGGAGAGCAGGATTGGGGTTGGAGAGCAGGATTGGGGTTGGGAGAGCAGGATTGGAGTTGGGAGAGCAGGATTGGGGTTGGGAGAGCAGGATTGGAGTTGGAGAGCAGGATTGGGGTTGGGAGAGCAGGATTGGGGTTGGAGAGCAGGATTGGGGTTGGGAGAGCAGGGCTGGGGTTGGGAGAGCAGGATTGGGGTTGGAGAGCAGGATTGGGGTTGGGAGAGCAGGGCTGGGGTTGGAGAGCAGGATTGGGGTTGGGAGAGCAGGATTGGGGTTGGAGAGCAGGACTGGGGTTGGGAGAGCAGGATTGGGGTTGGGAGAGCAGGGCTGGGGTTGGGAGAGCAGGATTGGGGTTGGGAGAGCAGGATTGGGGTTGGGAGAGCAGGGCTGGGATTGGGAGAGCAGGATTGGGGTTGGAGAGCAGGATTGGGGTTGGGAGAGCAGGACTGGGGTTGGAGAGCAGGATTGGGGTTGGAGAGCAGGGCTGGGGTTGGAGAGCAGGGCTGGGGTTGGGAGAGCTTGGCCACCCGAGGCCATATTACTTCTCCACCATTTGCATCTCAGGGCTGAAATACGAATTTTGACTCCCAAATTTCAATCTGTGCTCTGGGCAGGGCAGCAGCTTTGGCAGGGGTGTGTCTTCCAGTGGCCCAGTTCTTCCAGGAGGGGCTGGAATCAGCCAGGGCTGTCTGGCACTCACAGCTCCCATGGATGTCTGGGACACATGGATTTGTCCCAAAGTATCTGCTGGGAGTGTGGCCAGCTCTCCATGGAATCCCCTGGGCAGCAGGCTGACAGGTGACACTGCCCTGTGCCCCTGTGCCTGGATCCACCTGGGCTCCTGCATCCAGCTCCAGACTCAGAACAGGAGGGACATGGGAGAGAGCCCACAGGAGGCCCCAGGATGATCAGAACATGGATGGAGGGTGGAGGATGGATGGAGGATGGAGGATGGAGGGTGGAGGATGGATGGAGGAGTGGAGGATGGAGGATGGAGGGTGGAGGATGGAGGATGGAGGATGAGGATGGAGGATGGAGGGTGGAGGATGGAGGATGAGGATGGAGGATGGAGGATGGAGGATGGAGGATGGAGGATGGAGGATGGAGGATGGAGGATGGAGGATGGAGGATGGAGGATGGAGGATGGAGGATGGAGGATGGAGGATGGAGGATGGAGGATGGAGGATGGAGGATGGAGCTGCTCCCAGCTCTGATGGGGAAAAAGGCTGGGAGAGCTGGGGGTGCTCACCTGGAGAAAAGCTCCAGGGAGAGCTCAGAGCCCCTGCCAGGGCCTGAAGGGATCCAGGAGAGCTGGAGAGGGACTGGGGACAGGGATGGAGGGACAGACACAGGGAATGGCTCCCAGTGCCCAGGGCAGGGCTGGGTGGGATATTGGGCAGGAATTGTTCCTGGCAGGGTGGGCAGGGCTGGCACAGGGTGCCCAGAGCAGCTCCTGCCCCTGGATCCCTGGCAGTGTCCCAGGCCAGGCTGGGCAGGGCTGGGAGCAGCTGGGACAGTGGGAGGTGTCCCTGCCATGGCAGGGGTGGCACTGGGTGGGCTTTTATGTTCCTTCCACCCAAACCATTCCAGGATTCCATGACAGGATCTCTGCTGTTCTTTCCACCCTTCCCTGCTCAGACCCTTCCACAGAAGCTTTTCCAAGCTATTAAAAATTCGAGTTCAGCCCCCTCCAGGTTGTGCTGACATCGGGATCTGCAGGTTCCCCGTCCTTGGGGATCCCTTTTCCTCACTCACCATTGGGCCATGGCTGAATCCAGATGTTCAGCAATCTCCAAATTCCTCAGCTCATTAACTGACATCAAATCTGACCTGGGAATTTCTGCTGCAACATCATTTCTCTGCCCCAAGATCCAGGACAGGCATTTGAAAACCAATGAGGTTATTCTTGCAGTGCTTGAGTGTGAATTGTTATTATGATTATTATCATCATCATCACCATCATTAGTGCAGTGCTGGGGCATTAATCCCCTCCCAAGTCTGTGGAGCAGGTTATGGAGCCCCCCATACAGGAACATAAAGGGGAGGGGCAGGAGGGATTCTTTTAGCAAAAATATGAAGATGGGAATTGTGCTGCTTGCTGGGTTTGCCTTTGCCCACAAACATCCAGGGAGGGGGCAGGGATTGGGACTGAGATTTTTCTCTGGAGATTGAATTTAGAGAAGCAGGAATGGGAACAGACAAGGATCTGCTGAATACATTGTAAGCACAGAGCAAAAAATGTGAAGTTTGTTCTGCTCCACGGGGAAATGCTGGATGTGGCTCTGGTGAGCCTGGAAGTCAGAGGCAGGGGCAAGGATTACATTTCTGGATATCAGATCCTGATAAAGCACATCCCTGGATATCCCATCCTGATAAAGGACTGGATATCCCATCCCAATAAAGGACATCCTCACTGGTTTATCACAACAGGCATGAAAGTAGCACAAGATCCAGCCTGGGAGGGGTCCCAGTGCTCTTTGCTTTGCAAGGGAAAGGCTCATGCAGGCTGCTCCTTCCTGAGGGAGGCTCATCCCAATCCATTCACAGCTCCAGGGATGCTGTTGCTGCTCCATTCCCAGGCAATGTATTCCAGGTTTTCACTGGCCCCATCACAAAAGAGTTTTCCCCAATATCCAACCAAAATCTCCCTTGTTAGGAATGAATCCAACTGCTGCTGGTTTAATCCAAAGGCTCATTTGTAAGGATGGGCCACAGGGGCTGGAAAAGGCAATTCCCAGGAGCAGGAGCTCTCTGTGCAGCACCTTTTGCTCCAGCCCTCAGCACAACAGAGATTGAATCCCGAGGCATTCCTGGAACAGCTGTGATGAGGAACTGGGTCACACCTTCCTTTTGTTGCTTTTGCTGGTGGGAATAACTCAGAGCAGGGGAAGGAAAAGGTCTGGCAGCTCCAGGAGGATCCAGGTGCACACTGAGGTGACTTGCAGACAGCCAGAATCAGCAGCAAGATTTTTGGGCTCAGAAATGAGGAAATGTCCCTTTTTCTATCAAGGAAAATCACAGAAATTACCCTCAAGCAGCTCCTGCCCTTAGGCATGAAAAGAGAGGGATTGTTTTCCCCTCCTGCACCTTTTCTGGGAGTCTGAACAGCTGAAATCCCAAATCTGTGACTGAGTTATTCTCCCTTCAAGTTTCTCATTTACTTGCCAAGCTTTGGGATACAAAGGCAAATCCAGGAATATGAAATGCTCCAAAAGCCCACAAAACACCAAGCAAAGGGATAAACACAAATGAGCTCTCCCTTCCAGCAGGACTGGGATCTCCATTAGCTCCTCAACGCCTGGGGCCATTCCCATTATTCCCGTTCCCACAAACAGCACATCCATTCCCTGCTCTCTTGTATTTTCTGTGTTTTCTCCCAGGTTCACTAATTCAGTTTGGTGCTTGTGAAAAAAGGGAATCAAAGATTTGCCTGGGGTAAAGCAGGATAAAAGAGTGATTTACAAAAAGTGCTCCCTTCTGAAATCCTGAGCTGGGTTTTGTGGAACCTGTAGAGCAATTCCTGCAAACAGATGTGACATCCCAACCATGGAAATAACCTGGAATTCAGATATCCCATCCATTCCAGAGGAATTGTAAAGCATCTCAGAGCAGCCTGTTACAGCCCAGCCACCTCCACCACTGCATCCCACACCCAGCTCATTCCTGTTATTTTTTCCACATAAATAGATTCAGAAGAGGAATTAATGTGTCCCAGGGACTGGTGACAGCTCTGACTCTGCATGAGGAGAGCAGGGAAAGGAATGGGGGGGTTCTTTGGAAAAGGCAGCAAAGCAAAGGAGGCCTGAGGGAGCTGGGATCCTTTGGGATGGGGCTCAGGCATGGAATGGGCTCTGTGGGACCCATCCCCAATCCTGATCCCTCAAGGGATGAGGCTGGAATGGGCTCTGTGGGACCCATCCCCAGTCCTGGTCACTCAAGGGGTGAGGCTGGAATGGGCTCTGTGGGACCCATCCCCAATCCTGGTCAGTCAAGGGATGAGGCTGGAATGGGCTCTGTGGGTTCCATCCCCAATCCTGATCCTCAAGGGGTGAGGCTGGAATGGGCTCTGTGGGACCCATCCCCAATCCTGATCCCCAAGGGATGAGGCTGGAATGGGCTCTGTGGGTTCCATCCCCAATCCTGATCCCTCAAGGGATGAGGCTGGAATGGGCTCTGTGGGATCCATCCCCAATCCTGATCCCCAAGGGAGAGGCTGGAATGGGCTCTGTGGGACCCATCCCCAATCCTGATCCTCAAGGGGTGAGGCTGGAATGGGCTCTGTGTGTTCCATCCCCAATCCTGATCCTTTGGGATGAGGCTGGAATGGGCTCTGTGGGACCCATCCCCAATCCTGATCCTCAAGGGATGAGGCTGGAATGGGCTCTGTGGGTTCCATCCCCAATCCTGATCCTCAAGGGGTGAGGCTGGAATGGGCTCTGTGGGACCCATCCCCAATCCTGATCCTCAAGGGGTGAGGTGGCAGCTCCTGTGACCACCCATCCCCAAACCATGGCACTCCTGCTGCTTTTGGGGTGCAGGATTCCCTTCCTCAGCTCTCCAAACCACAAACCCCCCCAGGCTGCCAGGCAGGTCCAGCCTGGCCCTGGCTGAGCAGGAGGTGACCCCTGACCCATGGAATTCCAGGCAAATGCCTCCCATGGCTCTGGGTTATTCCCCCAAGCTCTTCTCCAAACCCTGCCCAGACCTCCCCAGAGCCTATGGAAAAGGGCAGAGGCACAAAAGGAAAGGCAAAACACAATTCCTGTCCTTTGGGAGCCTCAGCCTTTTGGAATTCATTTTCCTTCCACATCAGAATGAACAGAGAGATTCAGAAATCCTTCCCCAAGCAGAAATTTCATTTTGGAAATGTCAGAACCCTTGCCTGGAAATGCTTTGCTCTCCAACTCTGAAGCAGGAGGATTTGAAAAAGCAAATGTAATCTATAAATATGAAAATGCCCTTAAAACATGGATCCCATTCTATATTATTGAAATTCCTATTACACCTCACTGTCTTCCATTAAAACAACAGCACAAGCCTTGAGTTAAATCCAACAAAATCTGGAATTTAAGTGCCCCATTTTAAGCACAGATTATTTCCACTTCCAAGGGTGACTCTTCCCTCTTTAGAGCTTCCCATTTTGGAAAAAGAAGGATTTTTTTTCCCAAAATCCTGTTCCATTACAGGCTGTAGCAATAGCCCCAATTCCTCTCAGTGCTCCCAGCAAGAGCCTCAGGAATGTTCAGCCAGGGTGGGAGGGTTGGTGATGGAGAGGAGAGGAGAGGAGAGGAGAGGAGAGGAGAGGAGAGGAGAGGAGAGGAGAGGAGAGGAGAGGAGAGGAGAGGAGAGGAGAGGAGAGGAGAGGAGAGGAGAGGAGAGGAGAGGAGAGGAGAGGAGAGGAGAGGAGAGGAGAGGAGAGGAGAGGAGAGGAGAGGAGAGGAGAGGAGAGGAGAGGAGAGGAGAGGAGAGGAGAGGAGAGGAGAGGAGAGGAGAGGAGAGGAGAGGAGAGGAGAGGAGAGGAGAGGAGAGGAGAGGAGAGGAGAGTCTCTCCTATATTCAGTCATTGCTTTTTAGACCTCCTTGCTGGGACCTTTTTGGATGAGACCCTCCCCAAATCCAGGAGCCCAAGGATTGTTATTTAAAGGTACAAATTAAAGGCACAAACTGCCCGAGAGGCCCCAGGCTGAGGGTTCTGAGCTGCTGGATGAGGAATTTGCTCAGTTTGGAAAGGCCAGGCTGGACAGGGCTTGGAGCACTCTGGGGTCGTGGGAGGTGTCCCTGCCCATGGCACTGCTGGGATTCAGGTCCCTTCCACCCCAGCCCATCCTGGGGTTCCATGAGAGGCATTCCTGGGGCTGAGCTCCAGGTGGGGGGGATAATCCAGCAGGATCCCCCTGCAGGTTCATCAGCCCAGCCAGGGGTTGAACACCCACTGGCAATCCCTGCAAGGTCTGTGAGGGAAGCTGGGCCTGATGCCCCCAGTCCAGCTGCCAGACCCCCAGGATCCCAGTTCCCCTCTCCTTGCCAGGCTTTGGGGCAGCCTGAAGGGAAGGGAGCAGCCACACCTGTCAGTGCTGACGATGCTCCAGATCCTCGCTCAGCCTGGCTGCCACTCCAGCCCACAGAGCATTTACATCTTTTCCAAACAAGTGTTTGCACTGTTTGTGTGGAGAACACAGAAACAATTGAAATGCAATGGCCTGAGTGTCCTGAGCTCATTTCTGCTCTCTGGGGCTGATGTCTTTGTGCTCAGGCACTAAATCACCCCCGGGCTCCCTTGTTTGCCTCCCTCCTCCAGCACCATCCCTTTACCCAGGATCTGCATGGGAGGTGAAATTTTACAGCGATGCCTCAACCAAATTTCATGTTACTGCTGAGTGTGCTGCACAATTCCTGCTCCAAGAGGAAAAACTGTCTCAGGGAATGCTGCCAGTGCTGGGGAGTGCCACAAACCAGCCCCAGGAGCAAAGGTGTCCAGCAGCACCCGGGCTTGGGGCAGGAATTTGGGACAGGGGGAAACAGGGAAGTGCTCAGAACTCCTTTAATCCACATTTAGCCTTTCTTTAATCCACATTTAGCCTTTCTTTAATCATTTCAGTGCCAGGGATTCCCCCTTGGCACGGCCTGACTGGGATGTGTGGTGTAATCAATCAGGCACAGGCTGGAAATGAAGCCTGTGACCACCAGGAATTGTTCAGGGAATTTCTCTTTTGTTGTTTTTGTCAGCACCAAACAATTCCAGCTTGTGACCCCAATAAGAGGCAGATCTGAAGCCCTGCTTGGCTCAACATTTGTTTCAATAAAAATGTTGCCACAGTCCAGGTAGGTGAGATTTTAAAATAAGATTCTCTGAGCACTGAATCAGGGTCGCTCTGGCCAAAAAAATGAATTTATTTAGATTAAGAGAAAGAAATTAAGAAGCTGAAACCAAAGCCAAGTGCAGCCTTTGGATTGATCCCTGGTTGGATCCCTCCCACACCACAGGAGCAGGAATTGTGCTGGATTTGCTGGATTCACAGCAGTTTTGTCCCAGGTCCCTGTGGCAGAGCTGTCCCTGGGCTCAGTCCCAGCTCTGCCTTTCCCAGCCTGGCAGAGAGGGTCAGGGGAGGCTCAGGGGCCTCAGGAACAGGGCAGTGAAACACAAACTATTGTGGCCCCCTGTACCTGGAGAGGTTTGGGGACATCCCCCTCCTCACAGGCAGGGATCACTCCCTGACCTCTTCCCTGGTCCCCTCATTCCTGCAGCTCATCACTCACCCTTCCCCAGCACCCCTCAGCATCACTCTCCTTTCACACCTGGGGCAGGAGAACTAAAGCACTGAAGGAGATCCTTTTATCCCTCACACATTTTGGGGCTGGACCACAGCACTGAAGCAGCACAGGGATTTTTGGGAGGAGGAGGAGCCGTCCCAGGGCTCACAAGGTACAGGTGACCTGAAGGAAATGTCCTGCCAAGTTCAAACCGAGCTTGGGAATGACCAGAGAGTGTCAGGGGTTATTCAGGACTGGTGGGAGGGGGAGCCTTAGGGGGATCTGAGAGTGCCCAGGGCTGCAAAATCCCTGCACTGCAAGTGCTGCTTAAACCACAACAGTTAATGGATCTGCCCTGAAATCCTTAACTGGGAGCACCAGGGAGAGCTGCTGGAGCAGCAGTCCCTTCTCTGCCCCAGCCTGGCACAGGAGGCTCTGCCACGCTGCTGGGGTGCTCCAAGAGCAGGAGGGGTTCGTGCATCCCTCCCAGACTGGTCACTAGTGACAGCCTGCCCCCATTCCTTTCCTCCTCCTGGATCCCCTCAGGATCTGCACCCAGAATCAAGCAGAGCCTGGAGCATCCACTGAATCCACCTCCTGTTGTGTGTGCCCAGAGCCTTCAGGCACTGATCCCTGCTCTGGGGACAGGGACAGCACCGAGGGAATCCTTTTCAATACCCAAAACTGTGTCAGGAGTTTCTCTCTGGCTGATTTCAGTATCACTTTTCTCCTGATTTTTTCCTGCAGCTCTCACAGGGGTTGTGTCCAACATTTCACAGCCATGAGGAAATTCCCTGTAAGGAGGTGACATCCTCGTCCTTGTGAGCAGGGAGAGGACAAGGGGACAGCTGGAGCTGGGCCAGGGGGATTTGGGATGGGATCAGGGAAGGTTCTTCCCCCAGAGGGTTTGGGCACTGCCCAGGGAATGGTCCCAGCCCTGAGGCTGCCAGAGCTGCAGGAGAGTTTGGACAGCACTGCCAGGGATGGGATTTGGGGGGGTCTGTGCAGGAACAGGAGCTGGGCTGGATGATCCTGAGGGTCCCTTCCAGCTCAGGATATTCCCTGATTCCCCAGCAGCCCTTCAGTGGCACTCACAGCCTGTCCCACCCCCATCCCCAGGGAAGCTGAAGTGGTTTCTTGGGAGCAGCTGCAAAGCCGGGGGAGTTTCTACTCAGGGATAAATTTAAAACGATGCTGCTGGTTTCAGTCCAGTTTGGATGAAATTCAACAAGCAAAAGGGAAAAAAAAAATTAATTTCTTACAAATTTGCTTTTTGCCCACCTCCAGCAGCTCAGGGATGGGATGAGCTTGGGGATGTTGCTTTTCAATTTCTGCTGGAGCATAACTCTTGAAGGGAAGATAAATGCACACAGAAAGGATCTGCAACCTTTGCTCAGGGTCCTGCCTGGATGGGTTCTCAGTAATCCCTGAGGCTGCTGGGTTTTCCTGGGCAGAATCTAAGTGTGTCCCTGTCCCTGTCTGTGCCCCTGTCCCTGTTCCTGTCCCTGTCCCTGTCCCTGTCCCTGCCCCTGTCCCTGTCTGTGTCCCTGTACCTGTCCCTGTCCCTGTCCCTGTCCGTGTCCCTGTCCCTGTCCCTGCCCCTGTCCCTGTCCCTGCCCCTGCCCCTGCCCCTGTCCCTGTCTCTGTCTGTGTCCCTGCCCCTGTCCCTGCCCCCCTGCCCCTGTCCCTGTCCCTGTCCCTGTCCCTGTCCCTGTCCCTGTCCCTGTCCCCCTGTCCCTGTCCCTGTCCCTGTCCCTGTCCCTGTCCCTGTCCCCTGTCCCCTGTCCCTGTCCCCCTGTCCCTGTCCCTGTCCCTGTCCCCCTGTCCCTGTCCCTGTCCCTGTCCCTGTCCCTGCCTCTGCCCCTGCCCCTGTCCCTGTCCCTGTCCCTGTCCCTGCCTCTGCCCCTGTCCCTGTCCCTGTCCCTGTCCCTGTCCCTGTCCCTGTCCCTGGCCCTGCCCCTGCCCCTGGCCCTGTCCCTGTCCCTTCCCGTGGCACAGAGGCCAAGGTGGGAGCTGTGGAGGGGCTCTGGCAGCATCCAGAGCCTGCATGGGAAGAGCCCTGCGGCCATGGAGGGTCCAGGTTGGTGCTGTTGGCCCCAGGGAATCCCTTGGCCGTCCCCAAGAGCTCTCAGGGCAGGACAGTCACCCCTAAGGCACAGCTGGGCTGCTTTGGAAGCTCCAGGCTGCAGGATGAGCTGTTTCCCAGGAGCTGGAGAGCCCGTGCTGGGCACCAGGAGGGGTCTGATCCCTGTATGCTCATCAGGACATGGGCAGGGAATCTGATGGATGGCAGAGCAGTGAATTCATTTCAAGCTCTGTTGAAGGGAAAGGAAACAGGGGATCGATTCCTGCCAAAGGAATAAAATGCAGCAGCAGGAACATCTCATTTCCTGGTTGCTCAGGGTGTCCAGGAGGCACCTGAGGTGGATCCAGAGGCTCCCTGTGTGAGCTGAAGGGCCAAAGGCAGCTGTGAAAAAATGGGAGTTTCTATAGGAAAACAAGGATGTAGAGTAGGGATGAGCTGAGAGGGAATCTGGGAGGGACTCAGGTGGAGCCAGACCCCAGGGATATGGAGAGGCTGGGGTGGGGGATGCTTTCCTGGGAGCAGGAAGATTCAGGGAGCAGGTTCTGCACTTGGAGCTGCCTTAAGCCCCAAGTTTCCATCCAAGTTTTTCCCTCAGTATCTAAATGAAAATGAACAACAGAAAGGAAAATGAGTATTTGGTTTAGGGAGTCTTAAACTCCCCAAGAAATTCATCAACATCAATAAAGTCTTCGTGGAGTAGGTGGAAATTTTATTTACACTCCATCTTCCAGCAGAAGAAAAGGATTATGAATATTCCCCAGGAGATTTGTCCCTTAGGGAGAGGGGGGATGCTGAAAACAAGGATTCACCTCTGTGCTTTGCAGAGTGCAGGTGACAGCCACAGCTGAGGCCACCAGGGTCCCTCCCCAAATGCCCACAGTGTTTAACTCCCTGCCCAGGCACGGACCAGACAAAGGGGAGGACACAGGAACTGAGGGGGGTCATTCCCGTGGCCACGCTCTGCAAACCTGCTCTGCCACCGCTTCTGATCCCGGCTCTGCAACCTCCCTTTATCTCTTCAGGTTAAAAATGAATTCCTTTCTCCCCATCTCCGAAAACAAAACCTGCCAGATAAAAGTGAACCACTCAGGCCATTATTTCCTGATCCATTCGGCACGGAAAGGACATTTACAATGTGGGAAGGAGGGGAGAATTGTCTGCCACGGCTCAAAAATATCTCCTCCCTTCAAACATGACTTTATTGTTTCTTTTCTCGTTGTGCCTTTCTTTTTTCCCCCTAATGCAAGAGAATCCTGCAGGCAGCAGCTTCATCCTGCCCAGGGCAGCTCCATCCTGAGCTGTGAGTCAGAGAGCACAGGGCAAAAATAGCCTTGATGATGTAATTAATGAGTATTTTCAGGAGCAGGGACAAAGGGCTGCAGATGAAGTCACTGGGCCTGATGGCACTTCCTGGCTCCTGCTTTGCCTAATGCAGGGTTTGGGTTTAATTCTGTGCTTTGTGCTGGTGGAGATTCAGAATCTCTGCTCTTCTTCCCAAAGTTGGGCTGCTCAGCTGCAGGGGGAGAACTCTGAGCAGGGACTTTTGAAGGGGCCTGAAATATTGAGAAGGCTTTGCAGAGAAAAAAAAATCCTGGAAGGGAAAGAAAGGATTGGAGCAGAGCTGAGGGAGCTGGAAAGGGGCTCAGCCTGCAGAAAAGGAGGCTCAGGGGGAACCTTGTGGCTCTGCACAGCTCCTGACAGGAGGGGCAGTGAGGGGGGTCGGGCTGTGCTCCAGGAACAGGGACAGGAGCAGAGGGAACAGCTCAGGCTGGAAATTGGGAAAGTGTCCATGGGAAGAGCTGGCCCAGCTGTCCAGGGCAGGGCTGGAGTCCCCATCCCTGCAGGGAGTTACAGCCCTGGGGATGTGGCACCTGGGGACATGGCCAGTGGTGGCCCTGACACTGCTGGGGGATGTTGACTCCATGATCTTAAAGGTCTTTTCCAGCCTGAATGATTCCATGACTCCAAGGTTTTATCAATGTCATTTTTGGAGCTCTGGTGGCTCAAACTTCAAGGACTTTGGGCTGAAGCTCAGTCCCAGAAGTCACCCTGCCTGTTACCAAACAGCTCCAATAAACAGCATTTACCTGAAAATCCTCCAAAGAGCCCCTTCCCTGTGCTGGACCCTGAGTGTCAGCAAAGCTCTTCCCTCCTTCCTGAGCCAGGCTCAGCCAGAGCAGAGGATCCCAACCAGCCCCAGGCAGCTGTGGGAAGTTTCTCTGGGAACAAATGTCCAGCCTGCCCTGAGTGACCCCCTGAGTGAAGCTGTTCTGAGGGGACTTTGCTGAGGCAGGCAAAAAACAAACAAACAAACATTTAGGGCTGACAGTGGAGCTTTTTCATCTGCTCCAAAGCCTCCTGCAGGGGGAAATTTTCTGGTGCCAATCCCTACAAAGCGTTCTGCAATTGTTCCAGGTGGGGCAAAGCACTTTTCATGTCTAAAAGGAGCCAGTTTGATCCTCTCACTGCCTCACTCAGCATTTTGGGGGATTCTCTGGAAGACTTTTCAGCACTGGCTGTAAAATCCCCCAAGGCTGGAGAGGCTGCCATGTGCTGTTCCTCAAACCTGGCAGCAGCAATCAAACCAGCAGCAGCAGTTTGATGGGCACAGGAGAAACCAGCACTGCACAGTTCTGGAATTTGGAGCAGCTTGTAGGGAATGTTTTGAGTTCCAGGTGGTTCCTCCCCTCAGGACATCCCAGTCCAGCCCCTGCCCTGGTTCCTGGCTGGGTACCTCAGTTCTCCCACCTCTGCAGGGGATGCCTTTCTTTCCCAAGTTAACTTTTTGAGTTTCCGTAATGTCTCAGATTTTTTCCTAATTAAATGATCCCATGAGACTGGTTCCCTTCTTTTCCCTTCCCTGGAAGGCCCTGATGTGAAATCTCAGCTCAGCTTCCAATTTAAGAGAGCATTTTGTGGGACAGAAGCAGAAGGGGAGCTGGGCCTCCCTGACAGCAGCTGAGCCCAAAGGCACCCACAGGGAAAGCTGCACTGATTTCATGGAATCCTGGAATGGTTTGGCTTGGAAAGGACCTTAAACCCACCCAGTGCCACCCCTGCCATGGCAGGGACACCTCCCTCTGTCCCAGCTGCTCCAGCCCTGCCCAGCCTGGCCTGGGACACTGCCAGGGATCCAGGGGCAGGAGCTGCTCTGGGCACCCTGTGCCAGCCCTGCCCACCCTGCCAGGAACAATTCCTGCCCAATATCCCACCCAGCCCTGCCCTGGGCACTGGGAGCCATTCCCTGTGTCTGTCCCTCCATCCCTGTCCCCAGTCCTTCTCCAGCTCTCCTGGATCCCTTCAGGCCCTGGAAGGTCACACTGAGCTCGCCCCAAAGCTTCTCCTCTCCAGGTGAGCAATCCCAGCCTTTCCTCCCAGCAGAGCTGCTCCATCCCTGGGGTGATCCTGGAGCCTCCCCAGGTCCCTCCTGTCCCTGCAGTGGGGTCTCACTGAGAGGGGCAGAGGGGACAGTCCCTGCCAGGGAGTGGCACTGCCAGTCTGGGGCTGCAAAGCTCCCCAGGTTCTCCCTCTTGATCCTCTGTCCCTCAAGGGCAGGACAGGGTGGGACATGACACACCTGGGGAGCAGAGCAGCTCCTTTTTAAAGGTCTTTATTAAATGTCAGCTTTGTGTGGGGAACCAAAGGGTCACACACACCACCCCTGTTCCCACTAGACAAATGAAAGAGAAGGAAGCCAGCTTTGCCAACAACAGGCAAGGTGCTTCATTCCCAGGACAATTCCTAGAAAAACACTCACTGCCTCTTGGTCTAGTGGTGTCATCCTGACCAAGTACTGTGAGTCATGGCAACAAGGCAGAAAGGCCCTGCTGCTGATTCCATCTTCTCCACTGTTCCCCACCTGGCACTGCCATTTTCAGTCTCAGATGTTACCCTGGCTGGTTGTTTTTAGGGGTTTTATCACTGAGTGTATCCCATGAGCAGCTGTCACACACCATTTTGGAGGGGCAGTGGAGGTGAGCGTGGATGTGAGAGTGGGACAGACAGCCAGGAGCACTGACCATTTACAGAGACATAAAACATTGACAGCAAATAGTCAACACAAACATCAACAACAACTGTGGTCAACTGGGTGGACACCTTGCAGAGAAAAACTTGTGTTTGGGAATTTTGTCCCCACAGGACACAGCCTGGGTTTGTCGCCCAGCTGCTCCTCACCCAGCACATCCATCCCCTCTCCAGACCTGCCCCAGCTCCTGCTGCTCCCCCAGCTGGGAGGGAAGGCTGAGCTCACCCCACTCTGCTCCTAGGACAGCTGTCCCACAAACCCAGGGAGCTCCTCAGCCCAGCTCTGACAGATCCTTTGCTCTTGTTGAATATCTGAAGAAGATTTCAATTAATTCCCTGAGCTGCTTTGGACAGATCTGTAATTGCTGCTGTGGCAACAGCACAGGAGAAGCTGCTTTCCACCCAATGCTTCATTAACTCGTCCCTAACTGGCCAAGTAAACAAAACCAAATTAGTCCCGACTTGGGCTGAATTCCTTCAAGGAATCTGGAGAGGACATGGAGAGGACTCAGGGCTTGAGACAGGTGACACAATGAGCAGGAAATCCTTCAGGTCAAAAATACTCCTGCACTTACTGAGAATAATCAACAGCTGCTGTCCTGGCGTGCCCAGAAAGATTAACAAACACTGCCTTCATTTGTTGGAGGGCATTTCTCTCTCCTTCCTTCTATTAATGATGATTGGGAGTGAATTAAGTGCTGTGGCTGCTCATTTTTCATCCTTTGTGCTCTCAGCTGCCTCTGAGAATAGAACAGCACAGGGGGAAGATTCCAAATGTGTGCACACAGGAGCTGCTGAGGGCTGGAAAGCCCCAAAATCCTGGGAGAGGGGGAAGCAACAGCACCATCCTCTATCCAGGGTGCAATTCCATGGTGGTGGCTTCTGGCCAAGCCCAAAAACTGCTTTTCCAAGCAGCTGTTTGGATGATCCCTGCCACAGCCCCTTCATCCACATCAGATCCAAGTGGCCACAAGCTCTCTGAACCTCAGGTGTGGTTCTGTCCCCTTCAAGGGTCAGAGCCACCTCAGTCCCCCAGTGCCAGGTGATCTCAGCTGCTCAGGGGCCTTTGGAGCTGCTGGAATTTGGGGTGAGCTGCATCCCAGCTGACCCTGCTGATTCCCATCAGCTCCTCCCAGCAGCCCTGCTCAGGCAGGACTGGCCCCTCCAAACCTGCCCAGCCCCCTCAGAGCCTCCTGTCCTTGCCCACTTCTGGAGGACAGAATGGCTGAGAAATGAATTCTCCCAGCTGCACAGGGCTCTATCTGATAACCCTCATCTCTCTGGCCTTGCTGCCTCCCTCATCCCTTATCCCCAGATGCCCCTGGAATGACAAAATCCCAGTGACTCCAGCAGGGCTGGGATCCTGCCCCTGCTCTCCCTAAAAGCTTCCCTGACAGCTGCTGAGGTTTTCTGGGCAAGGGTTAAAGCTGTGCTCAGCTCTGGAGCTGGGGAATAAAATGTTTACATCTTGGATCATCAGCTCTTCCCTGGCTGAGTGCATGGCAGGGAATTCAAGGGCAATGTTTAGCAGAGGACAAAAAGGATTGGGAGGGCTGGGTTTGTCTCCTTGTTCATTGAAAGTCCCCCAAATCCCAGCTCCTGAGTGCCCCATGAGCCCCTCCCTGGGGGGAAATCAGGCCCTGAGCCCTGCAGGGCTGGTGTGATCCAGCTTCCCAGCAAACCTCCTCTGGCACTTGGGAATTCTCAGCTGGAACTGATACATTTCCTTATTATTATTTCCTAAACAAGCATTAAAGGCAATAAAGAAAATGTGAGGAAAATTTGGTCTGTTCCCAGCATGTTCCAGCTCTCCAGCACTGAGATCCTGTTTCTCCTGCTGCTGCTCCATCTCCTCCAGCCTGAGATTGTCAAAGGCTTTCCTGCTCAGTGCCAGGATTTGAACCCGGAATGAGCAGGGGGTGATCCTGGATTTAATTCTGCAGGAATTCGTAGCAAAAGGGGCTCTGGAAAAAGGTCTCAGTCCCTCCTGCTTGGTTTTCCAGCCAAAACGGTGAAGGGAGCTCAGAATGGTGCCTGGCAACACAGGGATGTGATTCCTGAGGATGATTCCCTGGTGTGGAATGCCCAGGACATTCCCAGTTTCTGTGGGATACAACTGGAGATGCCCATGAACAGCCTGGTCCAGCAGGGACCCTCCCCTGGCATTTCCAGCTGCACTTCTGCATTTATTGAATTCCACTGACCCCCCAAATCCTGGCAGGGGGTGCTGGTGGAGCAGGATCTGGGGAAATGATGTTTTTATGAGCATCATTAAATCCTTCAGAGCCTGGCCAGGGGAGCAGGGAGAGGAGGGGCTCCCTCTGCCTGGTCCCTGCTTTATTGATTGCCATCAATTATCCACAAATTCCAGGCTGGAATGGTGCTCAAAGCCCCTGAACCCCCCAGGATCGGGGTTTGATGGCCTGGAGCCCTCAGCCCCGAGTGCTTTGAGGGAAGGTGGGATGGGAGCAGGGGCTGGGGGATTTAAATGCCCTCATTGCTTTCCAGGAGAGCAAATGCACAGAGAAAACAGGCAGGAACAGCTTGGGAAGTGCCCCAGTGAAAAGGCTGCAGATGCCTGTGGTTTTCCAAGTAGCAGGGAAAAAACCCCAACACAATATCTGGGAGTTTATTTGGAAAGGCTCTGAAAGCCCGTGGTAAAGCTGAGACTGCTGGGATCTAAAATAAATATTTGATTGCTGTTTCATTCTCCCTCTGCAAGAAAAGGTGAAAAATATTAAGGATGACCTCGTGCTCCAGCTGCATTGGAGTATTGACTCAATGGATTCAGAATAAATAAATCCAGAGTGCTGGGAACAGCTCTTTTTATGGAAAAGAGGCACCTCAATGGGGAAAACACCAGAGAGGAAAAGTGTAAAAAACCCACCCCAAACACCCCCTGGCACAAACAAACAACAGACAGACCCAGCTCACCTATGGAACTGGAAACCACAAAATAAATAAAAACCAGCAAAACAAGAGGAGATTGTGGCCCTCAAACACAAGTGCCCAGTGCAGGAGTTATCCCAAAGCTCAGCTGGTTCCCTCTGCAGGTGGGAGCCACTGCTGGGAGCTCCAGGCTGCATTTCCCCTCTGCAGCCCTGCCACAGCCTCTGGGGAAGGGATCTCATCTGCTTTGGCTGGAAGCAGAATTAAAGGAATCACAACAAAAATGTGTCTGGGTAAATCCCAGCCAGGGGAGGAGAGGGAAAGGGATGAGCCCTGGATTGGTGCTCCCAGGGCTCTGCTGGCCACAGATCTTCTACTTGAGAGGCTCCCAGGATGGACTGTGCTGCAGAAAATGTGGGAGATTAAACAGAAGTGCAGAAATTCTCTTTTTTTTCATAGGAGGAAAAAAAATAAATAAAGCAGAACCACATTTTCAGTTTCACTGTAACACAGAAAGGCAATCATCAGGCCTGGAAAAAGCAGAATTACCCTGGAGATTCCTGGGTGAGCCCAGGGGAGTCCTGGGCTGGAGGCTCCTGTCCCCTGGGGCTCCTTGCCATCCCTCTGTCTGACACGAAGGGAAATTCTGTCAGCCTTGGGCAAATCCATGCTTGGGAGAAACCTAAAGCACTTTGCATCCAGAGATTGCTGATGTTCCTCCTCACTGGGCATTTCTGCTGCCAAGGGAGCCTGTGGGGGCTCCAGGCTCAGACATCTCCGACTCGCTGGGCATTGCCTGGAAGTTGGGTTTAAATCCCCTGCAGGGGTTTTAAATCATGGAATTGGGGATTTATGGAATGGTTTGGGTTGGAAAGAACCTTAAACCCACCCAGTGCCACCCCTGCCACGGCAGGGACACCTCCCTCTGTCCCAGCTGCTCCCAGCCCTGCCCAGCCTGGCCTGGGACACTGCCAGGGATCCAGGGGCAGGAGCTGCTCTGGGCACCCTGTGCCAGCCCTGCCCACCCTGCCAGGAACAATTCCTGCCCAATATCCCACCCAGCCCTGCCCTGGGCACTGGGAGCCATTCCCTGTTCTGTCCCTCCATCCCTGTCCCCAGTCCCTCTCCAGCTCTCCTGGGGCCCTGCAAGGAGCTCTGAGTCTCCCTGAACCCTTCTTCTCTCCAGATGAACATCCCCAGCATTCCCAGCACTTTTTTTGGGCAGATCCTGAGGAAAGAGCTGCCCTGGGGTCCCAGCTGGGTTTCCAGCCCAGGACTGACTATCTGATGCTGCACTGAAGCTTCTCCCACGGCATTCCTGCCCCAGGAAACCTTGGCAGCAGCAGGGGAAGCCCTCGAGAGTCTCAGGGTATCAAAGCAGGCTCTGAGGATTGTTTCTGCTCCAGGTGGAGCAGCTCTGGCTCCTGGGTGAGAGCTCTGAGCAGGGTTTGTTCTCCTTCCCTGGGCTCCCTTGGCAGGGGGAGCTGGGGGAGCTGGGCTGCAGTGGGATGGAAAATCCCTGGAGCTGGGACAGGGAGGATCCAGCTGCTGCCCAGGGATTCCTGCCCTGGCACAAATGCCACAACTCCTGGTGCCAGGAGAGAGTTTTCTGCTGGAAACTCCCTTGTGGCAGCAAGGGTTCCATTGCCAGCCCTCCATCCCAGGCTGCAGGGAGCCAGTTCCATCTGGATCAGATCCTGTCCTGTGGGCAGAGCTGGGCTGGGGCACCCTGCCAGCCCCAGATCCAGAACCTCCCTGCCCTCCCTGCCCTCCCTGCCCTCTCCATCCACCCTGCTGCTCTGAGACACGGCCCTGCCTCTGCTCAGGACAGCACAAACACCAGGGGCTTTTTCCAGCCCCTGGCTTTTTCCATCTTGCCTCCAGCAGCCCCAGACTGAGGCTTTGGGCCAGATTTTCAAAGCCTTGTGGAGCTGGAATGGCTTTGAAAGTCAGGGTTGGGAGGCTGGGAAGGGAGATGCTCCCTGCAGGGATGCAGAGGCACGAAAGGAGCCCCAGACAGGCCCAGGGTGGTGCAAATGCCACTCCTGTCATCTCTGTGAAGCTGAAGGGGCTGTGCCCGTCCTGCCTGGGCTCAGGGGGGAAGCAAACCCCAGTCCCAGCTCTGTCTCCTGCTTTCCATTCTCCTGCACCCCGGGGCAGCCCTGGGGCAGTGCCTGCTGCTCTCCTGGAAATGCTCCTCAGATCTGCTCTGCCTCAGCAGGAGCTTCACTGCAAACCTGCACAGGCTCTGCAGGTCCAGAAAATCCCCAAATCCAGGTCCAAGAATCCAAACCCTGCAAAGTCCTGCACTGCAAACCTGATTATCTGAAGTGCAGAGAAATTTATTTCCAGCTTCATCCAGGGATTTCTTTGTGCTTGGAGGCTCGGAGAGAACAGGGAGAAACATTTCCCCAGGGCTTGGAGCTGATCTGTGGAAATGATAATCTGATTTTGCAGCTGCAGGACCCAAAGCCCATCTCATTCTCACTGGGAAATGAATTGCTGCCCACTCTGGGTGCCCCAGAGCCACCCTGGCACTGCCCCTCAGGTGTCACATCCACCCTCCTCCTCCTCTCTGCACGCCCTGGACCCCTGAGCCCAGCCTCACCCCTCCCCATCTCCTGCCCCCAGCATTCCAGAGGTTCCTGCTGCCAAGGCAAGAAGCTCTCTCCCAATATCCCAATATTCATCCCAGCCTGTCCTTTTTACCCACCTGATTCCCTCCTGGATTTCCCTGGCTCTGGGCTTGGCTGCAAAGCCTGACACTCTGAATTCCTGCATGGATTGGAGGAGAAGGGATTTGGGCAGCCTGGGTGGCAGGAACAGCCCTGGGAGAGGCTGGGGATGGGTGAGGCCAAATCCAAGGACACCAATTCCAAGGAGGAAGCCACTGTCACCTGGCAGGAGGGACCTGTGAACGTTTAGGGTGAGAGGAATGATTCAGATTGCACCAGGGGAGGTTTGGGTTGGATATTGTGAAAATTTCTGAATTTCTGATGGGAATGTGGAGCTGGGGGGGCAGGAGGGGTCAGGATCTGCTCCAGGAACAGGGACAGGAGCAGAGGGAACAGCTCAGGCTGGGCAGGGCAGGCTCAGGGTGGGCACAGCAGGAATGTCCCCATGGAAAGGGTGGGCAGGGATTGGAACTGCCCAGGGAGGTTTGGATCCCCATCCCTGGAGGGGGCACTGAGTGCTCTGGGCTGGGGATCAGGCACAGGCTGATGATCCTGGAGGGATTTCCAGCCTCAGGGACCCCTGGGTTCAGTGAATGTGTGCAGTGCTGGGGTGGGAGGCAGGCACGTTTCCATCATTTTTGTAGGATTTTTTTTTTATTCTTATTTTTCCCAGACAAACCCTGCTTCCTTCAGACCCAAAGTGCAGCTCCAGCTCTCCAAACCCAGCACCAGATAAAACCCTTGCCCACCTTCCCCCCTCCCAGCCCCGTGGGTCAGGAGCTCTGCCCCAGCAGATTCCACACTCCTTCTCCCCCAAAGCCCTGAAATTGCAGGAGGCTTCAAACACAAATTCCCACTCAGTTTTAATAGACTCCAAGGTAAATTTGCTCAGGCCCAGCCTCCTGGAGAGCAAATTTGCCCAGCTCTGAGCAGGTGTGAGCAGAGCTGCCAGCCTGGCTACATCCATCACCACCCTGCAGAATCCTCAAACACAATGCTCATGTGGGGAAAAGGGGGGAAAAGGGAATTTATTTAACATTTATATCTTCTCTTTATTGCAGCAAATGCATTTTATGTCCCAGAGATGAAATATGGAGCACAAGGCCCGTTCTGTGCTTGCAGTTACATCCATGAGGAGCTCAGCCCCAGTTTTGTTTAGTAAATCATTTGCTGATGGCTTTGGAGAGGATCCATAAATCTCTCCTGAATTGCTCCTCAGCTTTTGCAGGAATCTTCATCTGCATAGTCAGGCATTGGTTACCTCAATAAAGTGAAAAATTCCCAAACTTGCACTCTTTGGGAGGCTGTTCTGGGGACCCAGGGGTGACTCTGGCTTTTCAATACCCTCAAAAGGGCCCCAGCTTTGGGCCTCAGTGGAATATTCAGAAAATGTTCCCTAACTTTAAGTTAAACACAGAGTTTTGAGGGAATTCTCTTCACTTTCACAGCAGCAATCAAATGGAATTGTGAGAAAAGCTGGAGATGGAAGGGGCAGCAAAATTCCCTTAAACTGGTTTTGGCATGTTTTGGAAGGAATTGACACAGATCTCCTGATCCACGGGGGTTTGTTTCCCAAAATCCCACCCTGGGGTGGCTCAGGCCAGGCTGGACAGGGCTGGGAGCACCCTGGGGCAGTGGAAAGTGGCACTGGATGGGCTTGAAGGTCCCTTCTGCCCAAACCATTCCACAATTCTGTGTTTTACATTTCCCATCAGGGACTGTTTGAGGTCTCTGGATTAATCCCACAGCTGGATCCTCCCATTCCTGGAGAGATCAGATGGGAAGAGATCAGGTGTGAACAGGGAGGTGGGGTTGCTTTAAATCCAGTGACACAGCTTTTCATGGGGCTGAGGGGACAGAGCCTGGGAAACACAGAAACCTCCCCAACTTTAATCCAGATGAGATTGGCCAGGATGGAAGGCTTCATTTCCATAAGTTTTGCAAAACAAAAAAGTTTTATTGGGAAGCCATGGGCTCCTTACTTTGATTTCTGCCCAGGGAGAATGACACCAGTTATCCCAAGGACTGGAAAGAAAGATTAGGCTTTTCATGCCTGAGGATCTGGGATGTGGTTTTGGAGGATTTGGGATCTGAGAGCTGGTTCCAGGAAGAAAAAGGTCTGGGAAGGAGGGACAGGTCAGAGGGGACTGACTTGGAACTGCTGGGAGTTGGATCATGGCAAAAATCCCAGTGGGATTCCCATCACATCTGATCCAGGGGAGAGAGGGAGCCCTGATTCCCAGAGCTCTGTCCCATTCCCCATTCCCTGATCTCTGTCCCATTCCCCATTCCCTGATCTCTGTCCCATTCCCATTCCCTGATCTCTGTCCCATTCCCCATTCCCCATTCCCAGATCTCTGTCCCATTCCCATTCCCAGATCTCTGTCCCATCTCTGTACCATTCCCATTCCCAGATCTCTGTCCCATTCCCCATTCCCTGATCTCTGTCCCATTCCCCATTCCCTGATCTCTGCCCCATTCCCCATTCCCTGATCTCTGTCCCATTCCCCATTCCCAGATCTCTGTCCCATTCCCCATTCCCTGATCTCTGTCCCATTCCCCATTCCCCATTCCCTGATCTCTGTCCCATTCCCCATTCCCTGATCTCTGTCCCATTCCCCATTCCCAGATCTCTGTCCCATTCCCCATTCCCAGATCTCTGTCCCATTCCCCATTCCCTGATCTCTGTCCCATTCCCCATTCCCCATTCCCTGATCTCTGTCCCATTCCCCATTCCCAGATCTCTGTCCCATTCCCCATTCCCTGATCTCTGTCCCATTCCTGATTCCCAGATCTCTGTCCCATTCCCCATTCCCTGATCTCTGTCCCATTCCCCATTCCCCATTCCCTGATCTCTGTCCCATTCCCCATTCCCTGATCTCTGTCCCATTCCCCATTCCCTGATCTCTGTCCCATTCCCCATTCCCTGATCTCTGTCCCATTCCCCATTCCCTGATCTCTGTCCCATTCCCATTCCCAGATCTCTGCCCCATTCCCCATTCCCTGATCTCTGTCCCATTCCCCATTCCCCATTCCCTGATCTCTGTCCCATTCCCCATTCCCTCCCCTCTGCCCCATTCCCTCTCCAGCTCCATCCCAGCCTCCAGCTGCTGGGGCTTTGCCTGGGAAGGGCTCAGCCTCAGGGCTCTGGGCAGTGCCCAACAAGGAGCATCCCCAGCTCCTCCCAGAGCTCCTCCTGCAGGAAAAGCAGCCCCAGGCAGAGTCCCTGGGGAGAGGCTGAGCCCCTCAGCAGGGATTGCTGGCTCATGGGGTGACTCAGGGCTCAGGAAAAGCTGGACAAAGAGCCTGGGATGTGCTTCCTCAGCTGGAATTACAACTGGGTACTCTGCCTTGGGAGAGGGGGAAAAGGAGAGGGCAGGAAGAACCAATTTTTTGGTTCACTGCCTCTTTTGGATGGGAAAGAAACAGCAAAAGTCATTTCAGGCATAATGAGGAGCTGCATTTCCCTGGAATGAAGCAATTCCTGTGAGTGGCCAGGGGCGATTTTGTGTTCCCAAATAAATAACACTGGAGGAGATTGTGAGTTAATTTTTTTTCCACGTCCTGAGGTTAAAGAGGGATTCGAGGTCAGTGGGAATGACCAGGAGGCCCCTGGGAATTCCTTCCAGGGGGTCCCTGAGCCCAGGATGGTGAGGGAGCTGCCCTGGGAGCAGGGAAGGATGAACTCCAAGTCTCCAGGTGCTGTAAATTCGGGATGCAACATGAATATTTCCCAGCAGGACAAAGCAGGGTCTCACATGAACACATGGCACAGACCCAGCACTGAGGCCTCAAAGACACAACCACAACTGGAATGACATCAAATCTGGGGATTCATTGGGATGGAGTGGATTTGGGGAATACCACTGTGGTTTCCAGCTTTTCCCTGGCTCAGTTTTCCATTGTGAGCTGCTCAGGGCTCACCTGAGGAGTGGGATCTGTCAGCACCTCCAGCATTCCTGCCTCATCCGGGGCCCCAGCTCTGCCCCACACCTGGGAGAGGAAATGGTTCTAGGAAACCTTTATTAAAATTGTGTATTAAAAAGGTTGTGCCAAATTTAGGGAGCTTTTAGTGAATCTGTCCCAGTGAAACAGAGCCAGCCCTGGGGAGGGGAACACACATTTTATGGTCATTTAATTCTTGCTGAGGATTTTCAAATTGAACTTCTGGCAGGCTCGAGGGTTGTTGGGATTCAGGGATTCCTGCCCCTCTGTGGTGATTACATGGAATAAATGGTTTGGCTTAACGAGGGTGGGAGGAAATGGCAGAGTTTGGATGTTTCTGTCGGGTCTGGGTTTGCCTGAATGGGGATTTTGTACAAATCCCCTCAGGGTGGGGTTGGATGTGCTCGGGACCCTTTGGCAATCTCAGCAGCTGGGATGAGGCTGGGGCTGCTCACCAAGGCAAATTCAACCAGGACATGTTTGGAACAGCCTCAGGAAGGACTAAATCCACAGAAAACCAAAGTGAGGAGCTCATTTCCCATGGATAAATCTCTCCCTCCGTGCCTCAGGCTCCCTTTTCACCTGGCAGAGCCCAGGAGAGCCAGGCCCAGGCCAGTCCTGCCAGGAGCTGCCCTGCAGAGTTTCCATCCAGCTTTAATCCCTGGAGATCACCAGAGCCCCGAGCTCTGTGTCAGGAATTTCACACCTCCCAGGGCGTTGGGGCTCATGTTTTGGGATCCCAGCCCCTGCGACACCTGGGGGGTTTTTCTGGATGGCTCTGGAGAAAGCAACATTTCCACTGCAGGAGTTTTTCCCTGCTCCCAGAAGCCTGGAAGGATTGTCTGCCAGGGGAGGGATTGGCACCTGCTGAATTTCCAGAAAGTAGGACAGGATTTGTTTTCTCCAACTGCTGCAGGTGCAAGGAAAGCAGCCACTGTTTATTTCTGTCCCTGTGACTTCTCTGTGGAGCTTTTCCAGCCTCTTTTCCATGTGCAGATGGACAAGGCCTCCAGTTAATCCCTAACTGAGCCATGGACACAAGGAATGGGGCCATTAAATAAGAATTAAGGATGTGCTTCCTACCTTTGAGGGAGTCTGGGATAGATTCCCTCATTTCTAATCTCCTTCCCTGCAATGTTCTCTCCAAAATCCTTCTCCCTGCATCTCAATTGAGCTTTGGATGACTCATAAAATTAATCCTTCCTGAGCAGCAAATCCCTTCCCTTCCAAGCTGGCATGTGAGGAGCTGCTGCCACATTCCTGCCTCAGCCCCAGGTGCTCCTGGAGCAGGAATCTGTCCCAGAGGAGCCCTGGGGACAGATCCCATTCCCTGGGGACAGATCCCATTCCCTGGGCACCCCCAGCTGCCAGGCAGGGCTTTGATTCCTTATTTCAGTTTGTTTTGTTGGGGGAAGAAGTCAGGAAGGGGGTCACTGTCGTAAGGGACACAACTGCAGGTCCTTGAGGTGACAGCCAGAAGGACATGGAGCTGCTGGAGAGAGCCCAGAGGAGCCACAGGGATAATCCAGGGCTGGAGCCCTCTGGAGCCAGGCTGGGAGAGCTGGGGGTGCTCCCCTGGAGAAAAGCTCCAGGAGAGCTCAGAGCCCCTGCCAGGGCCTGAAGGGATCCAGGAGAGCTGGAGAGGGACTGGGGACAGGGATGGAGGGACAGACACAGGGAATGGCTCCCAGTGCCCAGGGCAGGGCTGGGTGGGATATTGGGCAGGAATTGTTCCTGGCAGGGTGGGCAGGGCTGGCACAGGGTGCCCAGAGCAGCTCCTGCCCCTGGATCCCTGGCAGTGTCCCAGGCCAGGCTGGGCAGGGCTGGGAGCAGCTGGGACAGAGGGAGGTGTCCCTGCCATGGCAGGGGTGGCACTGGGTGGGTTTAAGGTCCCTTCCAACCCAATCCATTCCATGACTCCTTGATCATTTTTCCAGATAGGTTTAGGACAGACCAGAGGGAAGATGCTCTCTGTGAATTTCCATTTATGGTGGAAAAATCCTTCCTAAAACCAAACTGAAATGGAGAAAAGCAAGAACTTCTTTGTGGACACTTCCCTTTCAAAATAAGTTTCCTGGGGAAAGAAAAATTCTTCATCCAAAAAAAAAAAAAAAAAATCAAACCAAACCCTTGAACAGACTCTTTAAACCCATCCTGGATGTGATATTAAAACATGAAAAAGGGAAATTTCTGCAGCACAATCCCCCCAGTTTTAGAAGTTGGAAAGCTCCTGGGAGGGGTTTGATCCCTCCCCTGGAGCAGAGGAAAAGAAGGGGGGGTGACACTGCAGGATGGAGAATCAGGATTAGTCCCAAATGCAGATTAAGAAAAGAAAAGTTGATTTAATAATTCCTCTCTGTGCACTGGTGACAGCTCCATCTGAAACCTTCAGGAATAACTCCTGGAACGCTGCTCTAAGCCCCAGGAATCTCTCTGAAGCCTTTTCCAAGGAAGCTGTTCTGGCATTTCCCAGGCAGCCACAGCTTCCCTGGGCTGGAGCAGCCCTGACATGAAAGAGTCTCCCCAGCCCTGTGCAAAGGAGTGGGAGAGAGGGAAGAGATGAGTCCTCATCAGAAGAAATCTCATTTTTGCAGTGTTAATTGGGCACATCCATGGAGCCCTCCCAGCCAGGGCTTTGGGATGGGCTGGGAATGATCCTTGTCCTGTGCTGGGCAGGTTCTGTTTGCTGGAAATCACTTCCCCCCTTCCAAAGGAGCCTTTGCAATGCTGTGGGAGCAAAGGCTTTTCCAGCATTCCTCATTCCAGGGGATGCTGTGAACAGAGGGAATCTGGGGTTGGATGCAGCCACAGCCACTGGGTTCATTACGATTTAATCAGGACTTTTTTGGCAGAATTCTGGAGACAAGAAACATCTTGGGTTTATTTCTACATTTGTTTCCTTCCTTTATTTCACTGTCTTCCATCCTTCCATAAAGCAATTCCGTGGTTTATTGGGAATGTCTGCTGCAGGGAGTCCCTGGGGACTGACACCTTGTCAGCACCAGCTTGGCTGAGCTGTTCCATTTCCTTGCACGGATTTCCCTCTGTTCCAGTCAGGCAGGTCAGGGTGAGGCTCCTCCTGCTCTCTCCCAGGAGGGATTCCTGGGAGTCCCAAACGACTCTGGAGAGGAGGAGCAGCTGCCTCTGGAGCAATCCATTCCTGCCAGGAGGACTCATGTCCTGAGCCAAGGTCACCAACATCCAAGTCCTTCCCCAACAAACCCAGGTTTTCCAAACCTTCCCATCCTGGCCAGGCCCCCACTGCTCCTTCCAGGACCTGAGGAGTTTTCCAAGGCTTTCCCCATCCCCGATGGTGTCCCTTGGGGCTCATGAGGGGGGTTCACCCACAGGATTTCTCCAGCTGCAGGAACTTTTCCTTGTGGAACAGAGTCACCCCCAAGGACAGGAAACTTCCCTGCCATTAATTCCTGAACTGGCTGGGAAAAACCTTCTAATTAGCACCACATTCATCAGTGATTGGCTTCCTTCAAATGCAATAGAAGTCAGGCTGGGAGAGCTGGGAGTGCTCACCTGGAGAAAAGCTCCAGGGAGAGCTCAGAGCCCCTTGCAGGGCCTGAAGGGATCCAGGAGAGCTGGAGAGGGACTGGGGACAGGGATGGAGGGACAGACACAGGGAATGGCTCCCAGTGCCCAGGGCAGGGCTGGGTGGGATATTGGGCAGGAATTGTTCCTGGCAGGGTGGGCAGGGCTGGCACAGGGTGCCCAGAGCAGCTCCTGCCCCTGGATCCCTGGCAGTGTCCCAGGCCAGGCTGGGCAGGGCTGGGAGCAGCTGGGACAGAGGGAGGTGTCCCTGCCGTGGCAGGGGTGGCACTGGATGAGTTTTAGGGTCCCTTCCACCCAAACCATTCCAGGATTCTCTGAATTTCTCTCTTTTCTCTGTGGAATTTTATATCTCTGGATTTGGTCTTCCCCCAAAGGATTTGGGTTTGCTATAAAACACCCAGTGGTGTTTGAGGCTGAGGGACTTTCCAGGACAAATCTCTGTTGCTCCTATGCTTGAATGAAGAAATCTGAGCTGGGGATGCTGAAGGTCCCTCCAGCTCCTTGTTCCTCTAAAATTGTGATGCTGCCCCTTCTCCCACAAAATCAGATCAGCTCCTGTTTGCTGATCTCCTGGAAGGGGCTGGAGCTCCAGGAGGGGTTGAGGGAGCTGGAAAGGGGCTCAGCCTGCAGAAAAGGAGGCTCAGGGGGAACCTTGTGGCTCTGCACAGCTCCTGACAGGAGGGGCAGTGAGGGGGGTCGGGCTGTGCTCCAGGAACAGGGACAGGAGCAGAGGGAACAGCTCAGGGTGGATATTGGGAAAATTTGTTCATGGAAAAGGTGGCCAGGGCAGGGCTGGAGTCCCCATCCCTGCAGGGTTTAAAGCCCTGGGGATGTGGCACCTGGGGCAGGGTCAGTGTGGCTTTGGCAGTGCTGGGGAATGTTGAACTCCGTGATCCTGGAGCTCTTTTCCATCCTGAACCGTTCCAAGGCTCTGGAACTCACACTCAGTTCAGGTAACCAGGATGCAGCAGCCAAAGTCTCGAGGCTGTAATTTCTCCTCAACCCAAAATAGTCAAACATATGCAGGGAGAAAGAGCTCCAAATAAACAAACCCACAATCTGCTCCTACAAAAATATCTTGGAATGTGCACAACAGACTGGGATCCCTCAGGGCCTTCCCAGCACTGCTCAGGGTTCCAGTGGTAACAGCTCTGAGCTGGGACAGATTTGCAGCCCTAAAAAACCTGGAGCTGTAGTAATTACTGACTCTGTGCTTTAGGTGGGAATATCTTTGCATGGAATTCTATTTTCCATTATTTCCAAATGACAGCAGACACAGTGACAGCTCCAGCTGTTTATTTTGGGAAGACAGGAGAGTTTAAATATGGTTGGAGGAGCAGGGATGCAGGGATGGGGGAAGGTGATTTCACCTGTGTGTAAAACCAAACCAAACCAAACCAAACTGAACCAAACCAACCTGAACCAAACCAAACCAAACTGAACCAAACCAAACCAATCCAAACCAAATCCAAACCAAACCAAACCAAACCAAACCAAACCAAACCAAACCAAACCAAACTGAACCAAACCAAACCAAACCAACCTGAACCAAACCAAACCAACCTGAACCAAACCAAACCAAACTGAACCAAACCAAACCAAACCGAACCAAACCAACCTGAACCAAACCAAGCCAAACTGAACCAAACCAAACCAAACCAATCCAAACCAAACTGAACCAAACCAAACTGAAGCGAACCAAACCAAACCAACCTGAACCAAACCAAACTGAACCAAACCAAACCAAACTGAACCAAACCAAACCAACCCAAACCAAACCAAACCAAACTGAACCAAGCCAAACCAAACTGAACCAAACACAACCAAACCAAACCAAACTGAACCAAACCAAACCTGAACCAAACCAAACCAAACCGAACTGAACCAAACCAAACCAAACTGAACCAAAACAAACCAAACCAAACTGAACCAAACCAAATTGAACCAAACCAAACCAAACTGAACCAAACCAACCTGAACCAAACCAAACCAAACCAAACCAAACTGAACCAAACTGAACCGAACCAAATTGAACCAAACCAAACCAAACTGAACCAAACTGAACCAAACCAAATTGAACCAAACCAAACCAAACTGAACCAAACCAAAACAAACCAAACCAAACCAATCCAAACCAAACTGAACCAAACTGAACCAAACTGAACCAAACTGAACCAAACCAACCCGAACCGAACCAAACCAAATGAACCAAAGCAAAGCACTCCCTGCTCTTTAACTTCCAATGACATCCAGCCAGGGCAGTAAAATCTTGGAATTAACCTCCAGGATGTCCTCTGGAAATGCTGTTTGCTGGATCAGGGAGGCTCCACCTTCCAGCTCTGAAAAGCACAGGGGGTATTTGTTTGGATTTTTTTGTTTGGGTTTTTTGGGGGTTTTTTGGGGGGTTTTGGGGGGGTTTTTTTTGGTTTTTTGTTTTTTGTTTTTTTGTTGGTTTTTTTTTTTTTTTTTTTGGATGAGGCTCTTTCAGGCCTGGCTGTTTAAACCCAGCAGGGACCCCTGAGTTCCATCCCCAGATCCTTCTTGCCTCCCTCAGGACTTGATCTCCAGGTTTTTAGCAGAAGAGAAGGGCTGCATTCAAATAATGCATTAAAGGTGCTTCCATGCCCATTTTTTATTTTGCAAGCTGAAGCTGCTGTCACAGTAAAGAGTGAAGGAATATGAAGGAATCACTTTTCTCTAGCAGGAATTTGATTCCTTTTCCTCTCCCCTGGCTGCCCAGAGCAGCAGGAAGAAGCTTGGGGAATTACCAGGCTCAGAGCACACCTGGAGCCCCAGGAGGAATGAGGTCAGGCAGGGAACATCACTAATCCCTCCTGGGAATTACAACCATTTCAAGCTGCCTTTTATTCCTGGAGATTTTTGCCAGGTGTGAGAGCTCTGAGTAGGTGGAAGGGAATTCAGGGCTGAGTTTCCAACAGTTTTCCTCAGGCTTTGGGGGCCAGGACAGTCCCAGGGCCCTCAGGATCCTGCAGTGCCTTTGGATGAGCCTTTTCCTCCAAAAAGGACATCAGCAGCAACAGAAACCATAAAATCTGGGAATTGTGGAATGGTTTGGGTTGGAAGAGGTCTTAAAAACCCACCCAGTGCCACCCCTGCCATGGCTGGGACCCCTCCCACTGTCCCAGCTGCTCCCAGCCCTGTCCAGCCTTGGGCACTGCCAGGGATCCAGGGATCCACAGCTGCTCTGGGAATTCCATCCCAGCCCTCCCCACCCTCAAAGGCAGGAATTTGTTCCCAATATCCCATCTAACCCTACTCCCTTAAATCCTGAACCTTGCAGGTTTCCTGAGGCTGGGCATGGACAGAGCCCCAGATCAACCCTCACATGGAAAAATAAATAAACCAATCCAGCTCTTCCTGCTCCCCAGTCCCTTCCTGAAGTTTTCCAAAGCAGTGAGGAGGAAATCAGAAAGTCAGGGAAGGAATGTCCCCAGCAAGCCCTGTGGCAGTAGCACAAATTCCAGCAGAGAGGGAGCAGAGCCAAAGGCAGGGGCAGGGTCACTTCCAGAGGAATCCTGGTTGGGGTGCTGGGCAGGCAGAGCTGGGGAGGACAGAGGGTTTGTGGGGAGGCCCAGGGACAGATGGAGCCAAGGCAGGAGGGGGAGGAAGTGTGGAGGAGAGAGCTCCAGCTGGGAGTGGGTGAGCAGGGACAAACAGGGACAGTGTTTGCAGGCCAGGAGCTGCAAATCCCCACTGCAATTGTCAAGATTTTGCTGTTTCTTGGCTTGGGGGGTTTGCTTCCCATTTCCCTGGGTGCAGGGACATGCCAGCCCAGCCAGCCAGGGAGCTGCCAGTGCCCCACTCCACGTTAGCAGATCCTTTATTTACTGGGAATTTCCCAGCTCAGTGCCTTCTGTCAGGAATTACTGTTTTGTAGAAACTGTGCTGAGTTTTGGGATGGCTGGAAATAAACCTTTTTGGGAAGAAGTCTCCAAGCTGCCAAAGCTTCCCCTTTCCCACTTCTGGAGGAAAGGATGACTTTGCCAAGGAGCCAGTTCTCTTCCAGGAGAGAGTTTTCTGGAAGGGAAATGGGAATGGCAGCATTTCATCCTGACAGAGCTGGGCTTCAGGCTGGGCCTGGGCCAGGGTTTAACTGCTCCCAGAGCTGGATTTCAGGATAAAAGTCCTTTGCTGACTCAGGCACAGCTGCACCTGGATCCCAGGCTCTTCCCAGAATCCCAGACTGGTTTGGGTGGAAGGGACCTCAAAGGCCACCCAGTGCTACCCAGGACACCTCCCACTGCCCCAGGGTGTCCCAGCCTGGCTCAGGCTGTGCTCAGTGATCCACCCAGAGACCCTGGTGCAGCCTTGGACCTATCCTGGGATTTTGCAGCTTGGATTCCCAACCCCTGAGCAAAGCTCCTCCTGCAGGAGCAGCTGGAGAGGAGAGGAGAGCCCCAGGCTGTCCCTGGGGACCCAGCCTGGAGGGATCCTCATCCTGGAGGGATCCCCATCCTGCAGGGATCCTCATCCTGCAGGGATCCCCATCCTGGAGGGATCCCCATCCTGGAGGGATCCCCATCCTGCAGGGATCCTCATCCTGCAGGGATCCAGCCTGGAGAGATCCTCATCCTGGAGGGAACCTCATCCTGCAGGGATCCCCATCCTGGAGGGATCCTCATCCTGCAGGGATCCCCATTCTGGAGGGATCCTCATCCTGCAGGGATCCCCATCCTGGAGGGATCCTCATCCTGCAGGGATCCCCATCCTGCAGGGATCCCCATTCTGGAGGGATCCCCATCCTGGAGGGATCCTCATCCTGCAGGGATCCCCATTCTGGAGGGATCCCCATCCTGGAGGGATCCTCATCCTGGAGGAGTCCCCATCCTGCAGGGATCCTCATCCTGGAGCTGTCCCAGGGGCCAGGATCACTGTCCCAGGATCACTGAACTCAAGGAATGGCTGCTCAATCCATGGATTACAGGATCAGCCTGGGCTGTCACCTCTGCTCTGAACACTCCAGAAATTCAATGGAAAGAAAGAACCCCAAGCCCCCAGAGCCATCCCAGGCAGTGTTTGATCCCTGAGCTCGGAGTCACGGCTTGATTGGAGCAGGGATTAATGACAGGATTTATCTTCCCTGGCTTTTCCCTGCACTTCCTCATTAGCATGTACAGCAGGATCCTGATCCATGACTGGGCTCCAGCTGCTGGAAAAATACCTGTGCTTATTAAAACTGAGCCACCCATGTGAGTTCCCAGCTGCTGCTGAAGCTGAGAAAGGATTCTCCTCCTGCAGCAGCTCTGCTGGGAGCAGGCACAACATGGGAATTTTGCCAGTTCCAAGCCCACAACAACTTTTTAGGATATTTCAGCCGTGGTTGCAGCTCTGAGCAACCCCAGATTCTGGTCCCAAGCAGCTCTGGGGCCATCAGGCTCCTGCAAAGCTGAGACTAAACCAGGTTTAAATCCAGTTCTTCCCAGGTTCAGGGGGACAGAGCAGTGGATACTGGATAAACCACTGGACTCTGGACAAACCATTGGATACTGGACAGACCCTGGATACAGCTGGCAGCAAAGTTATCTGAGTTATGATGGTGATTAAAGTGTTTTCCTCCTTGATGTGCTTCCTAAATGTGTGTTACCGTTGTCCACACACACACAGATTTTTTTCCTAAACCTTCATCCTGAGCTCTGTAAGGGCCCATTCCCAGAGGGGCTGTGGGTGCTGGGATTTGTCCTGAGCATAAAACCCTGGAATCATGGAATGGTTTGGCCAGTGCCAGCTCTGCCAGGGGCAGGGACACCTCCCAGTTTGCCAGGAACCATCCAAGGCTCTGTCATGTAGAAGTCTGGATGTTCCCCCAGATTTTGTGCTCATTCCTGGACTCCATTCCCAAAGCTGTTGTGTGTGTGAGGGGCAGCACCTCAGACATTCCCTGTCTTTCCTGTAGAATTCCATGTTTTATTCTCTCACCTGGAGCTGCTTCCCTTCAACTGCAGCAAAGGCTGCTCAGGCTTGAAAGGGAAAACCTGGCCCTAAACCCAGGAACACCCAGGGCTATCCCATGAAAACTGCAGGAAAATGTAATTTCCTGGATTTGGGGCAGAATAGCCAAACCTGGAATGCTGCAGATGGGCAGAATTCCTTCTAAAAAGGGCTGAGGTGTGAGCAGTGTGGGGTCCCACTGGTGTCTCCCAGTTGCTGCTTTTCCTCTGGAATACCAATATTCCCCTGGGAATCCAGGACTCAGTTTCCCCCAGGTGCTGGAAAAGCTGGGATGGGGCCAGGCTGTCCCAGGGAGCTGTGAGTGATGGCTCTGGCCCTTGAGGGTCTAAATGCTCTCTGCAGGGTACATTTGTTAATCTTGGGAGCTATAAAGTCCTTCCTGAATGGAGATGGATTTGATTCAGAGAGTTCTTCCCACAAAGCAAACAAAACACAGAATATCACAGAAATTCAAAGGTGTTGGAGTTTTGTCTCGAGCTGTACAAAGCCAAAAACGCCTCCCCTGGGATGTCAGTGCCAAGCTCTGTCTGGAAAGGATAAAGGAGATGTTTGATCCTTTGTAATCTGTGCTTGGCAGGAGGAGGAGGAGGAATCTCCTTTTGGGACAGAGGGAGAGGCAGAAGCCACAAAAGGCTCTTGCAGGGCTGGCTTTGGATCCCTGGTGCCACAATCCTGGCGAGGGCTGAGCAGTTCGACCCCAGCTGCAGAACAGCCCCTCCCTTCCAACCCTGTGGGAAAGTGGCAGGAGGAGTCCCAGCATCCAAATCCAAAGGGAAACACAACCCCTGAGGGGAAAAAAGGAACTTTTGCCAGTGTTTGGGTAGAAGTGAATCCCTGAGAGCTCACCGTGGAGTTCCTGAACAGCTTTTCCCTTTTCCTTGTCACTCGTTCTGCTCTGTCAGGGGGGACTGAACTTTGTTAGACTGGGCTGGAAAATCTAATTAATGAGCACCTGAAATGGAGATCATGCACCCAACGGCCTCTGTTAAAGGGTCATAGAGTGGTTTGGTGTGGGAGGGACCTTAAAGACCCTGCAGTGCCACCCCTGGGACCCCTCCCACTGTCCCAGGCTGCTCCAGCCTGGCCTGGGACCCTGCAGGGATGCAGGGCAGGGATCCATCCCCCCGGCAGGGATCCATCCCATCCTGTTCCCCGGCAGGGATCCATCCCATCCCATCCCATCCCATCCCATCCCATCCCATCCCATCCCATCCCATCCCATCCCATCCCATCCCATCCCATCCCATTCCCCGGCAGGGATCAGTCCCCTTCCCCCAGCAGGGATCCATCCCATCCCATTCCCCGGCAGGGATCCATCCCATCCCATCCCCCCGGCAGGGATCCATCCCATTCCCCGGCAGGGATCCATCCCATCCCATCCCCCCGGCAGGGATCCATCCCATACCCCGGCAGGGATCCATCCCATCCCATCCCCCCGGCAGGGATCCATCCCATCCCCTGGCAGGGATTCATCCCATCCCATCCCATTCCCCGGCAGGGATCCATCCCATCCCATTCCCCCGGCAGGGATCCATCCCAGGGACTGGATCCCTGCTGCAGCCCCCGCGGGTCCCAAGCTGCTCTGAGCTTTTCCCCGCTGGGCTGAGCCCCAGGGGCTGTGCAGGGCTCGTGTCCCGTGGGAGCCGCTAACAGACCCACAGAGATCCGCTCATTAATTAGCGCTGGCAGATGAGCCCCGCCCGCGCTGCGCTGCCCCGCCTCGTTGGGAAGCAGCTCGGGAAGCGAAAATGAACCCTCAGCTTCACCCCGTGCAATTAGGGCTGTGCGAGAGACTCGTTAATCAGCGCAATTAGCGGGGTTGCTGCGGCCCGGGAATCAAAGGGCTCTGTGGGGGTGACTGCGCTGCTCAGGAGCGATGGGTGAGGATTTCCAAACTCCGCTGAGCAGGAGCGATGGGTGAGGATTTCCAAACTCTGCTGCTCAGGAGCGATGGGTGAGGATTTCCAAACTCTGCCGGGCTGGTCTGCGGGCACAGGAGCAGGGTCCGGCTCAGGGCACCCACAGCGGCTCCGTGCGCTCCGATCCTGCGGCAGGGTCACACCAGGGCTGCTGTCACACAGGGATGGGCAATGTAATCTATCCTGCTCTGAAGGACAGGTGTCTGCCAATAAAGGCAGAAGCTTCCCTTTGAAATGGAGAATGTAAACCCCTCCCTCCAAATTATTATAATTTTGAAATTAAGGGGCTCTCAGGCAAAGATATGGGAATTAGGAATAACAGTTCTTTACTAGGAAAATTAAAATAGAAATGCAGCATTACAAAGAACAATCCCAACCCTGCCAGAGTCAGAATCCAAGCTGACACCCGTCAGTCAGTCAGGGTGTTGGCACAGTCCCATTCAATGGTGGCTGCATCCTCCTGCAGTGGCAGATGTGGTTCAGCTGGAGCAGTGCTCCTGGAGAAGGTGCAGTTTCCTCTGAAGCTCCAGGGATGATGTGGAAAGGTCTGGCTTTCCTCTGGAATCCAGTGGAAAGAAGGTGCCTTGGTGTCCAAATCTCAGTTTATCTGGGTAGGAAAGGCTTGGCTGCTCCCCTGGCTGGAGCATCTCCCAGTGGGATGATGGAATTTTATCAGTCATGCCCTGGGACTCACTGGCCATTAACAGGAGATATCTCCTGGAGGGAGGATGGGCTGTGGGAAGATAAAGATGATTGCCCAGCTGGTTTAAAGATGGCCCATGAGCAGATAATGTGTGCCAGGAGATCAGGGGCACTGCCCCAGCTGGGTTAACAGATGGGACAGAATTCACATTTCTGGCCACATCAGCCCAACACATCACCCCCTACACCAGCGCTGCTGTCACACAGCAGTGGGGCAATGTCACCCCTTAGGAACACGAGGCCACTCAGGGCTCTGGGCTCGGGACTAAATCCACCAGAGATCTTTGCAAAGCCTTCAAGGCTTTGTCACTGTAAGGCTCGGAAGCGGTGAAAGAACACAACACAACTCCTTCCAGGCAGCAAGAAGTGATTTGTTGAAAAGCCATGGCATGTGTATAGGATAGATTGTGAAAAACAAGGTAGAAAAGACTCATTGATCAAAAAAGGCAACACCTCTTTGAAAACACACTTTCTGCAAAATATCACAAGACACATGGCTCGGTGGTCAACACCAGGTGTCTATATCTGTGTTGTTCTTTCTTCCTTCCCTTGTTTTTTCTCTGAGAAAGATCTCCAGCCTGGGAAAGGTCTGGGCTGGAGCTGAGAAAGACAACAGCCTGGGAAAAAAACAGGTTGGGATTTTCCACGAGCCTTCAGCAGTGTCCACACTCAACAGCAGCAGCCCAGCTTACCTTGGCATCAAAAATGTAGGGAATGGGTGGGAAATCAGAACAAGGTCTATAAAACACAACCCATAAATATAGGGAATGAGTGGGAGATCACGACGATGCCTGCAAATCCCTTTCTCCCCCAAAACCAGAGATCACGAGGATCTGGGAATTATCCTCGTTTTTACAGCACTGTTGGAGGAAATCTCCCAGTCCAGCTCCTTCAGGAGTCCTTTGGTGACGCTGAAGTGGCACAAAATCTCAGTATTGCTCTCTCAGGGCTTTCCTGCAGCAGGAAAAGGTTTCCTGTGACTTTATCCACAAATAACTCCTGGCCTGGCGCCCTGCCCGGGGCAGGGGTCACCTGCTCTGCTCACAGGTAGGGCAGGCTCAGCCCAGGGCCGAGGGGTGAAGGGCATTGGGAACAGCACAGGAAAACTCCTTGCAGAGCTTCACCCAAGTGAAATATTCTATCAAACCTCAATGTCTCAATTCTTACGGTCTCAAAAAAAAACATAGAGATTTAACAGCAGCAAATTCTCCCTGCATGGATTCCAGCCTTGCCCACACAAACAAAACATCAGGGAAAAATGTAACAAATAAATTACTCTTTGGGTAGAGATCTCCTCAAGCTGTAGCTAAACTGTGATCATAGGAAATACTTGGCATGAAAATGGGATATTTCATATTAGGACAAATAAAATGCTCCACTTAACCCCAAGTGGGGTTTTCTTGCACTTTTGGATTGAGAAAAAAAAAAAAAAAAAAAAAAAAAAAAAAAAAAATCAAGGATTTTAATTTCAAGTTGACCTGAAACAATTTCTTGTTTGCTTGCTTGTTTGAAATTGTCAACGAGGCAAAAAAATCAATTATTTCCAGAGTACTACCTGGGCTGGGTCTGCCCAGAGGATGAGATAAACAGGCTGACTGGCTGAGCCCCGCCAGGGAACGGGAATGAGAACAGGAATGGGAATGGGAATGGGAACGGGAATGGAATGGGAACGGGAATGGGAATGGAATGGGAATGGGAACAGGAATGGGAACGGGAATGGGAATGGGAATGGAATGGGAATGGGAATGGGAACAGGAATGGGAACGGGAATGGAATAGGAATGGGAATGGAACGGGAATGGGAATGGAATGGGAACGGGAATGGGAAGGAATGGGAATGGGAATGGGAATGGGAATGGGAATGGGAATGGGAATGGGAATGGAATGGGAACAGGAATGGAATGGGAACTGGCTAGGGAACTGGAATGGGAACGGGAATGGGAACAGGAATGGGAACGGGAATGGGAATGGAATGGGAACAGGAATGGGAATGGAATGGGAACAGGAATGGGAATGGAATGGGAATGGAATAGGAATGGGAATGGAACGGGAATGGGAATGGAAATGGAACGGGAATGGGAACAGGAATGGGAAAGGGAATGGCAATGGAACGGGAATGGGAAAGGGAACAGGAATGGGAATGGAATGGAAATGGAAATGGGAATGGGAATGGGAATGGGAAAGGAATGGAATGGGAACAGGAATGGGAATGGGAATGGGAATGGGAATGGGAATGGGAATGGGAATGGGAATGGGAATGGGAAATGGAAATGACTGGGAATGGGAATGCTGCTCCAGGTGGGAATCTGAGGGAGTCACAAACTGGAGCTGCTCAGGGTGAGCATCATCTGGAAGTCACCATTCCCTGGTTCAGAGAATCCTGGAATATCCTGGGCTGGAACAGACCCACAGGGATCATCCATGCCCGTCCCCAGCCCTGCACAGACACCCCCAAATCCCACCCTGTGCATCCCTGGCAGTGCTGTCCAAACTCTCCTGCAGCTCTGGCAGCCTCGGGGCTGGGACCATTCCCTGGGCAGTGCCCAAACCCTCTGGGGGAGGGAAGAACCTTTCCTGATCCCATCCCAAATCCATCCCACATCCATCCCAAATCCATCCCACATCCATCCCGTATCCATCCCACATCCATCCCGTAACCAACCTGTATCCAGCAGGTGTTTATCTTTTGTTATAATTCTTTCTTTTATGTTTACATGAGAGAAAGGTCTCTAGCTTGGGAAAAAAGCCCTAGCTGAGCCTGAGAAAGTTAGACTGGAAAAATCCTCGAGATTTTTCCCTGGGCCTGTAACAGCCACACACATGGTCACAGCTGGGGGTGGGGATAGGCAGAATTCATTCCCGGAATCCTAAAGCTACTGGAGTGGGAGCAGGTGTGGGATTCATTCCCAGAATCCCAAAGCTGCAGGAGTGGGAGCAGGTTTGGGATTCATTCCCAGAATCCCAAAGCTGCAGGAGTGGGAGCAGGTGCGGGATTCATTCCTGGAATCCCAAAGCTGCAGGAGTGGGAGCAGGTTTGGGATTCATTCCCAGAATCCCAAAGCTGCAGGAGTGGGAGCAGGTGTGGGATTCATTCCCAGAATCCCAAAGCTGCAGGAGTGGCAGCAGGGAGTGGATCCCATAACACAGAGCTGCAAAGGAGGGGTCAGAGTTGGAAGGGCAGGAGCCATTTCCTTGGGATGTCTCTGGGATACCTCTGGATAGCCTTGGGAAAGTTCTGGACACCCTGAGACTCCTCTGGGATACCCCAGCAATGGAGGCATTCCCAAAAGCCTCTGTTGTTCCGTCTCTGGAATCCTGACAGCTCCATCCATCCCTGCCTGCTGGAGCCATAGTGCAAAAGGACTTCCTGCTTCTCCCTTTTTTCCTGCCCTGAGCTCCTGACCCCCAGCATTGAGCAGAGGTGACCTCAAAGCTTCTTCAAGGCTCAGAAATGGAAAGGAATCGGAGGTTTGCTCGTATTTATTCCCACTGAGGGTGGTTTGGTAATGTTTGGCCGCTGCCCAGGCAGAGGGAGCTGATTCCTGGTGTTCTCAGTGGGATAATCCCAGAATCCCAGACTGGGCTGGGCTGGAAGGGGCCCAGAAGGCTCATGCTGGGATCTGGTGCTTGGCTCCACCACACCTGGATGGTTTGCAGATGTTTGGGGGGTGGGGGTTGTCCCAAACTGAGCATTCCTCACCTCATCCAAGATCTTCCCATTCCCTGCTCCTCCCAAACCCTGTGGGTGAGCTCCAGTTTTCTGTGGAGATGCTTTGCCCTTTAAAGCAAACAGCAGCTTCACTCCTGCTCCTACAAACCAACCTCGTTTCTGCTTCCCAAGGACCCTTTTCCCTCCATTGCTCCCCTCCCTTTCCCTCTCCCACTGTTCATGTGGGGACACTCGACCTGTCCCTGATCCCTGGGAACTCAGATCCAGGGGTCTGTCCTGCTGAGACCAGCCCAGAATTCCATTTGGGAGGGACCCCCATGGATCCAGCGTTTGGGATGGACCCCCATGGATCCAGCATTTGGGATGTGCCCCCATGGGATCCACATTTGGGATGTGCCCCCATGGGATCCACATTTGGGATGGACCCCCATGGATCCAGAATTTGGGATGGAACCCCTGGGATCCACATTTGGGATGTGCCCTCATGGGATCCACATTTGGGATTTGCCCCCATGGATCCAGCATTTGGGATGGACTCCTCTGGGATCCACATTTGGAATTTGCCCCCATGGATCCAGCATTTGGGATGGACTCCCCTGGGATCCACATTTGGGATGGAACCCCATGAGATCCAGCATTTGGGAATGGAACCTCTGGGATCCACATTTGGGATGGACCCCCATGGATCCAGCATTTGGAATGGACTCCCATGGGATCCACATTTGGGATGGACCCCCATGGATCCAGCATTTGGGAATGGAACCTCTGGGATCCACATTTGGGATGGACCCCCATGGATCCAGCATTTGGAATGGACTCCCATGGGATCCACATTTGGGATGGGCCCTCATGGGATCCACATTTGGGATGGACCCCCATGAGATCCAGCATTTGGGAATGAACCACTATGGGATCCACATTTGGGATGGAACCCCTGGGATCCACATTTGGGATGGACCCCCATGGATCCAGCATTTGGGATGGAACCTCTGGGATCCACATTTGGGAATGAACCACTATGGGATCCACATTTGGGATGGAACCCCTGGGATCCACATTTGGGATGGAACCCCATGAGATCCAGCATTTGGGAATGAACCACTATGGGATCCAGCATTGGGGATGGACCCCCCTGGGATCCACATTTGGGATGGAACCCCTGGGATCCACATTTGGGATGGACCCCCTGGGATCAGCAGTGTTTTCCAGGATTTCCCTTGCTATGGGAAGGTCCATGATGTCCAAAGGCCTCCATGGGGTGCTCAGAGCCACGTGTTGGACTTGGACCTGAACTTTCAGGTCTTTTCCCACCTAAATGGTCCAAAGCTTCTCTGGTGTTTTAATAGTCCCTGAAAACTCCCATTCCTGCCCCTTTGGAGGCCATGCCATGGTTCCAGGAGCACAGCTCTCCCCGAAGGAGCTGCTGGTGCAACTCCTGCCTGCTGCTGGGGCAAACAGCCTCTCCCAGGGGGAACAGCCTCTCCTGATGGGATTCCTCAGCCCCCCTTCCCAGATGGAGCATGGGGGGAGTGCAGCTGCCCCTCAGCAGCCTCCAGAAGTTCCATTTCCTGCCAAGGCCCTGAGCATCCCTTCCATAAACAATGTGCATTTATTGATGGGTGAATGGACTGGGGATGAGGGAGGGGAGCCAGAGCTGAGTGTGCACCTGGGGGAAGGAAACTCCCCTCGCTGCTCTCCCCTCACTCCAGGGCTGAGGGGAGGGACAAATGGAGCCCAGGGAAGATTTAGGCTCCAGTCATGAGGTGGTGCCTTCTCCTTTCAGCCCTCGGGGAGTGGTGAAGGATAATAGACAAAAATTCCCAAGGAAATATTCCTTTTCCTGTTATTCTCAATTTGAGCTGAGAGCTCTGACTTCAGCCACCAGAGGAGCAGGCAGTACCAGCAGGTCATCCTGCCCTTCCAGCAGGAAACTGGGGCTGATCCTTCCCTGCTGGGGTCAGGGCTGCACCCCAGTTACCAGGAGCCAAAACCTCCCTGATGGTTTTCCACCACTGACTTTATTCCCCACCTTCACTCCAGGGCTGTGTCCCGCTCCTGTCCCTGGAGCTTTGTCTGTCCTGAGTGGGAATTTCCCCAAAGGTTCTCATGGTTTTGCAGGGCTTTAATATGGCAGAAAAAAAAAAAAAAAAAGAAAAAAAAAAGGTGAGGGACAAAGCACACGGGGGAATGGCCTTGAGCTAAAGGAGGGAAGGCTTAGATGGGATATTGGGAAGGAATTCTTCCCTGGGAGGGTGGGGCGGCCCTGGAATGGATTTCCCAGAGCAGCTCCTGCCCCTGGATCCCTGGCAGTGTCCCAGGCCAGGCTGGGCAGGGCTGGGAGCAGCTGGGACAGTGGGAGGTGTCCCTGCCATGGCAGGGGTGGCACTGGCTCATCCCTAAGGTCCTTCCAACCCAAAACATTTTGGGATCCTGGAGCAATTAAGAATCTTGGGCTCAATAAATTGGCTCCTCCTCTGACCAATTCCACCCCTAATTCTGGGCTGGAAATGTTCTAGGATGAGCCATGGAGACCCTGCCTGCTGAGCAAAGGCAGTGGAATGTCTTTGGGATGTTCAAATTCCTTTTTCAGAAGGGCTGGATAATGGAATTCCAGAATGGATCTGTGTCCAGACAAAGCAAATCCATTTGCTGTGAGGAATTAATTTTTGCAGGAATTTCTGTGCCTGCTTCTCCCCACCCTGGGGCAGGAATCTCTGGCTCCTGCCTCCCAGGACAGCCAGGAGCACTCTGGGGTTGATTTTTATTGCAGGAGACGTTTTCTTTGGGGTTGTGGATGCAGGAGAGCAGCAGCTGCAGCCTCCCATGCTGCTTTTACAGGGAAAAGCCATTTCTGCAGGGCTCTGGCCCCCTGTCCCCTCCTCCCTGTGGCCTCTGTGCTCCCCCCACATCAGAGGCACCTCGGAATCACCATTTATTATTCATTTGTTTGTGTTTCTGGCTCTGATCTTTGCAGGTCCTGTAGTGCTGCAGTAAAGGCCATCCAGAACAATTCCTTCCCTCCTCCTCTCCCTTCCTGGGCTGTGTCACCCCCTCCCTGCAGGCTCTGCCCCCAGGTCTGCTTTGGGAATTGCATTTTCCTTATGGACCAGAGAGAGATTGGAGGGAAAATTCCTGTGAGCCCGGGGGAGATTCCCTTCTCCTGGGTCGTTCCTGGGGGCTCTTGGTGCTCCTTGGGCAGTCAGGAGCCCTCACTGGGGTGTGGGATTCCATCCTGGCTGACCCAGCCTGGCCTCCAGCCCCGGAAAGTCCTGGGTGTGGCAGGACAGGGATTTAGGACAAAGAACCCCAAAACACTGGATTTTAGCAGACTGTGCTGCCCCAGAGGAGCTCACAGGTGAAGCTCAGAGTGCCCAGACTGACAATCCCAGGGAACTGACACACAGGGCAGTCCCAGGGGAGAAGCTCCCAGTGCTTCCCTGCTCCTGGAGCCGTGGCTGAAGGGACACTGCCCCTGCTGGGACAGGGAGGGAGGCCAGGGGCTGGCAGGAGCCTCGACTGCCCTCAAGGTCAAGCAGAGCAAACTCCAGCAGAGAAAACCATCCCAGGAGGGCTGGAGATGGTCCTGGGCGCTGTCCTGACCGTGCCAGAGGTTTGGCTCCCTGGGGAATTGCCAGCTGCTCACAGGGCACGTTTTGGGATGTCTGTGTGTCCCGAGGTGAGAACAGCCCTGGCAGGGACCCAGGCAGCTCGGATTCCTCAAGGGCAGGAGGGCAGGGGAGGAAAAGGGGATTCCTGTGCCCTTTGTGCTGCAGCTGGAATTTCAGCCTTGGGAAGGGTTGGGGGGAAATGAATCCGTGTTTGACTCAGACCTGCTGAGCTCCTGCACCTAGAGCTACAAACAGGGACTGCTGTCACCATCCAGGTGTCACCACCCGTTTGAGGGGAGTCCTTGTCCCTTCTCTTGGACTCAGACCTCAACCTTCCTCCTGGAGAGCCCCTGCAAGGAATATCTCAGAGACAAACTGGAGTCAAGAGCCCACAAAGGCATTGCCCTGCACTCTGCTAGCAGAGCCTCCAGCCTTTCTCCTGCAGACCAGGCTGGGATCAACCCCCTGAGGTGGAATCCCCTGGAGGGACCTGACAGGCACAGATAAAATCAAAGCCACCCCATTCCCTGAATGACTGAGGAGGAACCTGCCCCAGCTCCTTCCTTCTTGGAGATCTGAGTGCACTGAGGGGGTTAAATCTTGGATTTACAGGAGCCACATCAGTGGGCCACCTCTGCATCCTGGATTTATTTCTGAGGGTTATTTTTAGGCAGGCTCCCAGCCTTGAAGATTCCCATCACAGCCAGGAGCTGTGGAAGGCCCCATTGCAGGGAATGAGGACAGCCAGGCTCTGCCAGCCCTGCTCCCTCTTTGGCTCTCTGTCATTTATTATTTCTGCCTTGGGAAGTGTAGCCAGAGCCTCTGCCTGAGTCAAAGTCACCCCCACAAGCAGGGCATGAGCCAGGGCTGGGCACAGCCACAGCCAGGGCACTGAGCTCCAGGGGCTGCCAAGGGCACCAGGAACAGCAGGGATGAGGACAGGGCTGGAGCAGGGCTGGGAGAGAGGGGATGGTAAAAGCCTGAGCCACCCCTCAGGAAGGGGAGCTCCAAAACCTTCCTTGAGATCAGGAAAATCAGCCCCAATCCGGCTGCAGGGGACGGCTCGAAATCCTGGGGGGGTGGGAGAGTGGGACAGGAAAGCTCCAAACCTGTGACATTGAGATCTCCAAACCTGTGACATTGAAATCTCCAAACCTGTGACATTGAAATCTCCAAACCTGTGACATTGAGATCTCCAAACCTGTGACATTGAAATCTCCAAACCTATGACATTGAGATCTCCATGACCCAACCACAGCTTGGGTTTCAGTGTGACACAAAGTGTCCCTGGGCTTCAGTGTCACCCAAATTCACCCTGGGGTTTAATGTCATTCAAACACACACTGGGATTTACTGCAAAGGGTGTGGGACCTGATGTGAACCCAAGTGAGGAGAGTCAGGGATGATATCCCCAGTGACACATCCCCAATGACACATCCAGTGACTCATCCCAGTGGCACATCCAGTGACACATCCAGTGACACATCCCCAGTGACACATCCCCAATGACACATCCAGTGACTCATCCCAGTGGCACATCCAGTGACACATCCAGTGACACATCCCAGTGACTCATCCAGTGACACATCCCAGTGACACATCCCCAGTGACACATCCCCAGTGACACATCCAGTGACACATCCAGTGACACATCCAGTGACACATCCCAGTGACACATCCCCAGTGACACATCCAGTGACACATCCAGTGACACATCCCCAGTGACACATCCCCAGTGACACATCCCAGTGACACATCCCCAGTGACACATCCAGTGACACATCCAGTGACACATCCCCAGTGACACATCCCCAGTGACACATCCCAGGGACACATCCCCAGTGACACATCCAGTGACACATCCAGTGACACATCCCAGTGACTCATCCCAGTGACACATCCAGTGACACATCCAGTGACACATCCCCAGTGACACATCCCCAGTGACACATCCCAGTGACACATCCCAGTGAATCATCCCAGTGACACATCCCAGGGACACATCCCAGGGACACATCCAGTGACACATCCCCAGTGACACATCCAGTGACACATCCAGTGACACATCCCAGTGACACATCCCAGTGACACATCCAGTGACACATCCAGTGACACATCCCAGTGACACATCCCAGTGACACATCCCAGTGACACATCCCCAGTGACACATCCCAGTGACACATCCCAGTGACACATCCCAGTGAATCATCCCAGTGAATCATCCCAGTGACACATCCAGTGACACATCCCCAGTGACACATCCAGTGACACATCCCAGTGACACATCCCAGTGACACATCCAGTGACACATCCAGTGACACATCCCAGGGACACATCCCCAGTGGCACATCCAGTGACACATCCCCAGTGACACATCCCAGTGACACATCCCCAGTGACACATCCAGTGACACATCCAGTGACACATCCCCAGTGACACATCCCAGTGACACATCCCAGTGAATCATCCCAGTGAAACATCCCAGTGACACATCCAGTGACACATCCCCAGTGACACATCCAGTGACACATCCCAGTGACACATCCCAGTGACACATCCAGTGACACATCCAGTGACACATCCCAGTGACACATCCCCAGTGACACATCCAGTGACACATCCAGTGACACATCCCCAGTGACACATCCCCAGTGACACATCCAGTGACACATCCAGTGACACATCCCAGGGACACATCCCCAGTGACACATCCAGTGACACATCCAGTGACACATCCCAGTGACACATCCCAGTGACACATCCAGTGACACATCCAGTGACACATCCCCAGTGACACATCCCCAGTGACACATCCCAGTGACACATCCCAGTGAATCATCCCAGTGACACATCCCAGGGACACATCCAGTGACACATCCCAGTGACACATCCCAGTGACACATCCAGTGACACATCCAGTGACACATCCCCAGTGACACATCCCAGTGACACATCCCAGTGAATCATCCCAGTGAATCATCCCAGTGACACATCCAGTGACACATCCCCAGTGACACATCCCAGTGACACATCCCAGTGACACATCCAGTGACACATCCAGTGACACATCCCAGGGACACATCCCCAGTGGCACATCCAGTGACACATCCCCAGTGACACATCCAGTGACACATCCAGTGACACATCCCAGTGACACATCCCAGTGACACATCCCCAGTGACACATCCAGTGACACATCCAGTGACACATCCCCAGTGACACATCCCCAGTGACACATCCAGTGAATCATCCCAGTGAATCATCCCAGTGACACATCCAGTGACACATCCCCAGTGACACATCCAGTGACACATCCCAGTGACACATCCCAGTGACACATCCAGTGACACATCCAGTGACACATCCCCAGTGACACATCCCCAGTGACACATCCAGTGACACATCCAGTGACACATCCCAGGGACACATCCCCAGTGACACATCCAGTGACACATCCAGTGACACATCCCCAGTGACACATCCCCAGTGACACATCCCAGTGACACATCCAGTGACACATCCAGTGACACATCCAGTGGATATTCAGGTGCTATGGATGACCAGTGATGGGGTCTCCCCTGAGATCCAGCATATATCCCAACATCCCACCCAGCCCTGCCCTGGGAGCCATTTCCTGTGTCCTGTCCCTCCATCCCTTATCAAAATCCCCTCTCCAGAGACTTTCCATGGCTGTTTCTGGGACAGCAGCACCAAGCCACAAAACCTGTGATTAAAAGCAAAACAACCCTGGTGTTAAAGGAGTCTGGATTCCCTGGTAATTAATTTAAGATTAATGGGAACAACTGAGTTAAAATTCGGTGACGATAATTAGCAAGCAAATTACAACAAAGGAGAAGGCAACAACTAAAAGTAATTACAGTGTGCAGACATTGAATCTGCACTGCCTGGAAAATCCCCAGGAAAATTCCCTGTGGGCAGTGAGAGAACATCAGTGCCTGGAGCTGGGGGGAGCACACATCCACAGCCTGGAGCGCCTCTGGGATCCTGCTGGGATCCTGCTGGGATCCTACTGGGATCCGCTAAGATCCTGCTGGAATCCTATTGGAATCCTGCTGGGATCCTGCTGGGATCCTGCTGGAGTCTTGGGGCCTCTGCTGGGATCCTGCTGGAATTCTGCTGGAATCCTACTGGAATCCTGTTGGAATCCTGCTGGGATCCTGTTGGAATTCTGCTGGGATCCTGCTGGAATCCTGCTGGGATCCTGCTGGAATCCTGCTGGGATCCTGCTCCTGCTGCTGAACACAGACCTGGGCAGGGCTCTGGGCAGAGATAAGAAAACCAAGAGAATCTCCTGGCAGCTGCCATGTGAATGCTCTGGGTACAGGGAATAGGAACTGGCTTTGGGTCTCCATCCATCCCTTCCACCCCTCACCTCCTGGGAGTTCTGGTGGAGTTCTGTTGGGATTTCACTCTGATTTCTGTCCCAGCTGGGCACAGACACAGCTCAGGGAAAGAGGATTTGCTGCCTTGGCTCTGCTTTCCCCCAGGGCTGGTTCTCAGGCCTTGGGTGTTAGAGGGAGAAGACCCAGACAGTTCTTGTTGAGATCAGGAATTCCTGTTGTTGTCCTAAGGAGTTTCTGCTTTATCATACCCAAAACTGTGTCAGGAGTTTCTCTCTGGCTGATTTCAGTATCACTTTTCTCCTGATTTTTTCCTGCAGCTCTCACAGGGGTTGTGTCCAACATTTCACAGCCATGAGGAAATTCCCTGTAAGGAGGTGACATCCTCGTCCTTGTGAGCAGGGAGAGGACAAGGGGACAGCTGGAGCTGGGCCAGGGGGATTTGGGATGGGATCAGGGAAGGTTCTTCCCCAGAGGGTTTGGGCACTGCCCAGGGAATGGTCCCAGCCCCGGGGCTGCCAGAACTCCAGGGATGGACAGCACTGCCAGGGATGGACAGGGTGGGATTTGGGGGGGTCTGTGCAGGAACAGGGTGGGGCTGGGTGATCCTGAGGGTCCCTTCCAGCTCAGGATATTCCCTGATTCTGTGTAGTGGGTACTGGGAGATGAGAAAATCATGGAATTGTGGAATGGTTTGGGTTAGGGAGACCTTAAAGCCCATCCAGTGCCAGCCCTGCCATGGCAGGGACACCTCCACTGCCCCAGGCTGCTCCAGCCAGCCTTGGACACTGCAGGGACCCGGGGCAGCCACTCTTTTCTGGGAAGCTGTTCCAGGGTTGCCAAAAGATGCTCTTGAGCTTTGGAAAAGGATTTGGGATCAATCCCCGTGGGTCAGGATGGTGCTGAGTGCCTGGGAAGGGCAGAACTGCCGGGAAGTTCCTGGCAGGGATGGTTCCAGCGGGTCCTGTGGGATCTGGGCTGTCAGGAGTTGATTCCTCCTCTCTGGGGGCGATCTCTGAGCTCCATCTGAGGGGTGCCTGTTCCTGCTGTGTCCCCTCAGGATCAGTTCTGAGGGGTGGGAGCAGGGCTGGCAGATGGAGAGCTGGGATGAGCCCCCCACACCCCGTCCCTGCCCACTGAGCTGTCCCAGAAATGGCACTGTCACTTCCCAAGCCTGACCTGGGACTGTCAGCAAATCCCAGCCCTGCACAGCTGGAGCAGGATTTGGGATGGCCTTGAACTCCCTGCTGGATTTTAGCTTGGCACACCCAGCCCAGGGGCTTTGTGTGGCTGGATTTACCCAATAATGTCAGATTTGGGTCAATCCAGATAGAATTAAACTCATCCTACCCCACCCCAGAGCCCCCCCATCCCATCCCATTGATCCCATTGATCCCATTGATCCCATTGATCCCATCCCATTATCCCATCCCATTGATCCCATTGATCCCATTGATCCCATTGATCCCATTGATCCCATTGATTCCATTGATCCCATCCCATTATCCCATTGATCCCATTGATCCCATTGCCCATCCCATCCCATTATCCCATCCCATTGATCCCATTGATCCCATTGATCCCATTGATCCCATTGATTCCATTGATCCCATCCCATTATCCCATTGATCCCATTGATCCCATTGATCCCATCCCATCCCATTATCCCATCCCATTGATCCCATTGATCCCATCCCATCCCTTCTCCTGGGGCAGGCTGGGGTGAGATGCTGGATCCTGGGAAGCCCAGCAGTGTCTGGTCCCACATCCAGCTGTGCTTGCCCTACCCTCACATCTGCCCCCATTTCTGCTCCTCAGCCCAAATCCTGACCCAGGGACCCCCAAACCTCCCCAGGCTCCCCCACCCCAAAGGCCCCAGGCTTTGCAGGCCTGGCATTGGAAAAACCCTCCTGGAACACAGAATTTCCACAGTCCAGTGAGATTTGGCAATGAAACTCCAGGCCCTGCCAAGTGAGGATGTTTGGATTCAGCTTTTCCACTAAAATGTCATTTATCCAACTGCAGTGGCTCGTGGGGAAGGGCTGGGGCTGACAGCTCCCCCTCCCCAGCAGCTGCTGCAGGGAGAGCAGAGGCAGCTCTGCAGCTCTCAGGTGCTTCCAGAGCAGAAAGTTCCATCTGAAGGACGGAATTTTATCACTTTTATTTCATTTAAATGATCTCAGTGACTGCTCAGGAAGGAAAAATGTGAAATTTCAAAATGGAAACCAAACACAGCAATATTATCAAAATGAGGAGTGGGGGTTGGTGGGAGCTGGGCTCAGTTTTATCTAAAATAGCTCAGCTTGGATGAATTTTAGCAATATCAGCAGCCAGGGCATGCCACAGGTCAAAAATCAGGTGAAAGAAGTGCCCAGAGCAGAGTGTGCCTGAGCTGCCCTGTCCTGCCAGGGTGTCCCAGGGCCACCTTCCCACACCCAGATCTCCCCATCCCCATCCCATCACAGGCTCCAGCCCAGGGGATTGATGGTTATTAATAAATCTCATTTATTAGTATTACAGGATTTAATTCTGTTCCAAGGACTGGCCCTCAGGAGTTTGCTGCTCTCAGACCCTCCCAGGTGCCTGTGCTGGATCCCTCCCACACTGGCCCAGAGAAAAGCCAGGAGGCAAATGAAGTTTTAGAGGAGTTTGGGGTTTCAAAGGCAGCCCTGAGTTACTGCTCCTGTCTCCTCGTGGTTTGCAGTGAATTACTCAGTGTGCTGCCCCTCTGGGAGGTGCTTCATTCACCAAGCACCCAGACATGACTCTCCAGTGATGAAATACTCAGATATTTGCTCTTTCCCCTTTATTTCCCCGTGCCAGAGCAGCCCCTCTTCCCTCTGTGTGCTGGGAAATCCCAATCCAGCCCCACTCCCTGCAGGGATTCCCCTGAACGCCCTGGATGCAAACGGAGCAGGCTCAGACAGAAGGTGTGTCTGGGACACTGGGAGCCCTTTGCTGAGGATGTTTAAACTGCAAAGTACTGGAGTTAATGATTGTTTAACTGGATTGTTTAACTGGAGTTAATGGTTATTTCTGACTGGGGTCACACTGCCCCAGTGCTGAGGGGCTCTGCCCAAACACGGGGCTGGGGGAGAGGGGAATCCTGGGTTTTGGAACTTCCAAGCAGCAAAGGCACTCCTGAGAGCATCCCAGACCTCTGACTGTCTGTGAGTGGCTCAGGGGGATTGCAGCTCCCAGGAGCCCCCCAAGGGCTCACCCAAAATTCCTGCCCCTCCTTCCCCAGGGCTGCTGGGGATCCATCCTCTGTGGATGGCTGGGAAAAGCCACGGGATTGCCCCCAGTGTGGGCAAGGCAAGGTGGAATTAGGGACTCAAGAACCAAGAAACCAGTGATGGGGCCCAGCCCATGCAGACCCTCAGCGACCCCTGCAGAGCCAGGGCCAGGCATTCTGAGCCAGGGAATCATGGAATGCTTTGGGTGGGAAGGGCCTGGAAGCTGATCCCATTCCAGCCCTTCAGCCACCCCAGGTTACTCCTTGGGCACTGCCAGGGACCCAGGGGCAGCCACTGCTGCTCTGGGAATTCCATCCCAGCCTCTCCCCACCCTCCCAGGGGTCCCAAATCCCAAAAAACTCTGTCCCAAATCCCAACAGTTACAGCCTGTGGCACACAAACACGCTGGGATCCCTCCCAGTGTCCCCAAAGCCCAGAGCAGCCCTGGGGCCCTTCCCAGGTGACACAAACCTACTCCAGGCTGGAGTGGCTGAAGGCAGGAGCTGCATTCCCAGCATGGGAAGTGATTCTATCCCACCCTGCCTGCTCTCCCCACCCTTGCTGAGTCCAGACCTAATTCCTCGTTTCTGAATCCATTTGGGTTTCCCTACAAGTCCTGCCAAAGCTGCAGCCCTGTGCAGCCAGAATCAGGGGTAATTTGGAATTATTTCAGCACCTGTGGCTCCCTGGGATCATCCCCTCCTGTCTTAGAGCTTTGGTTCCCTGGGAGAGTAGTTCCAGATGGAAAATCCCCATTTGTGCCCTGCTTGGCTCAGCCCAGCTGGGCTCCCTGGGACTTTGGTCTCTGCCAGAGCAGCCAAGGAGCCTCCAGTGTTCCAGGGATTCTCCCAAGCCTTCCAGCCCTGCACACAGGCAGTTTTCCAGCAATGACACTTCTCAGTTTTTTCATCCCTGGAAATGGACCCTTCCCAGCCTGTGCCTGAGACTGAATCAGTGCCTGGATCAGCCCAGCAATGGAGAAATCCCTAATCCAGCCCTCCTGCTTTCCTCACCAATGGGAATCTGCTCAGACCCTCAGCCTGGAGGCCACTGGTGTTTGTGAGCACCCAGGAGTTCTGATTCCACCCCAGGCCAGGAATGCTGACCCACAATAACCCAGCAAGTGAGCACAGACTGGGGTGGATCTGTGGATTTGCATCCCAGAGTCGTTCTGGGGCTGATCCAGCCCTGTTTGGGATGCAGGAGCTGCTCCTCACTGAGGAGCTCTGGGCCATGTGCTCAGCTGAGCCCCACAGAGCAAGGAGGGAACCAGCTCCAGATGCCAAGGAACACCTGCAGCAGGGCCAGGGGGATTTGGGAAGGTTCTTCCCTCCCCCAGAGGGTTTGGGCACTGCCCAGGGAATGGTCCCAGCCCCGAGGCTGCCAGAGCTGCAGGAGAGTTTGGACAGCACTGCCAGGGATGCACAGGGTGGGATTTGGGGGTGTCTGGGCAGGAACAGGGTGGGATGGATGATCTTGGGGGTCTGTTCCAGCTCAGGATATTCCAAGATTCCAAAACTCCCAGCTGGACCACACCTGCTCCATGAGCTGAATGAAACCAGACTGAGCCCCTGCCCTCTCCAATCTCCCTCTGGTAAAACCCATCCCTAGGGAAGAGGGCAGGAATAAAGGGAATAAAGAGCAGCATTTATTCTGTTCCCAAAAACTCTGTGATCCTGAGCAGCCTCTGAGCCCTGCCCAGGCCAAAGGTGTCTTTTGGCTCCACCACCCTCTGCTGATTTATCACTGCTGCTTTCAAACCCTCCCTGCTCATTCCTTTCCCATTTCTGGGTGTACCCTGTGCTCTGGCTATACTGGTTTGTACTGGGAAGAGAGGATAATTCCAGCACTGGGAATACTGGTGTCCAAACCCACCTTTTGCTGGGCAAGGAGCAATAACAGGAAATCCCTGGAGAGGCAAAGGGAGGATGAACTGAGCAGGGCTGGCTCAATCTCATTGAGGCCTCCCAGGACTTGAAGGGCTTAAAAAAATGGAAAAGTGACTTTTCCGTGAGCAGAGAGGGGAATAGCAAGGAGGGGAGTGGGTTTAGACTGAAAGAAGGAGATTTACCTTGGATATTGGGAAGGAATTCCTCCCTGTGAGGTGGGAGGGGCTGGGATGCTGCCAGATCCTTGGAATGTCCCAGGCCAGGCTGGGCAGGGCTGGAGCAGCTGGGACAGTGGGAGGTGTCCCTGCCATGGCAGGGGTGGCACTGGATCCTTAAAGCTCCTTCCCAACCAAACCAGGATGGCATTCCCTGATTTGTAGCCCTAAGGAGCTGCAGGGTGCCAAGGAACTGGTGAGTTCCCAGCACTGACTTCCAGCCCTCGTGGAGAACAATTCCAGCTGTCCCAGGAACAGCTTTCCATGCCACTTTCCCCTCTGCTTGGCTCCAAGATCAGCATTTGGAATCCCTCCTTCCATTTCCAAGGTCAGCATCAGGTGCTCCCCTTATCCCCAGAAGCACCACTTGTGCACCTGGAGAAGCAGAGGGAAATAAATCAGAATTCCTGATTGTCTGTCCTCTGCAATTGCTCTGGGAACAGCTCCCTGGGGAGTCAGTGCACAATGGGGACCAAAGAGAAAAGGAACCCCACTGCCATGGAAAACACCCCCAGGGAGGAAGGGATTGAGGGAATTTCAGTGTCCCTGTGGAAAAGTCTCACTCCAGCCCCTTCCCATCCATGCCAGGGCTGTGGCAGACCCACGGTGCCCCCACTCCCGGGGGATAAATGGGAAGGCAGGAGATGCTGCACGGGTGTTTGGGAGCAGCCATGGGGAAAATAACCAGTCCTGCTTTGTGTGGGAGGGCTGAGGGGAGTTCTGGAGGGTGATCCATGGCCTGGCAGGTTCCCAGCTCTGATCCCCTCAGTTATCTGGAGCCTCCTGGCTCCCATCATCTCCTGGCACCAGGGAATTGATGGTGGCAAAGGGAAGAAGGAAGATGGGAACATTCATTCCCAGATTTTACAGCTGGTACCTGATCCAGGAGCAAATCCTCCCTTCAATCCCAGATTTTACAGCTGGTACCTGGTACAGGAGCAAATCTTCCCTTCAATCCCAGATTTTACAGCTGGGTATGGGAACAAATCCTTCCTTGAAGCATCTTGTTCCGAAAATTAGGGACTAAATTAAAAAAAAAAAAAACAAATTAAAAAAAAAAAACCACGAACAAAAACAAAACAAAAAAAAAAAAAAACCCAACCAAGCCCCCCACCAAAAAAAAAAAAAAAAAAAAAAAAAAAAAAGCAAACCAAACCAAAACAAACAAACAAACAAACAAACAACAACAACAACAAAAATACCAACCAAAATCATGGAGAAGTTGCTAAAAACCTGAAATTCCTACAAGAGGAAACTGCCCAAAAGCAGGGAGCAGGGATCAGGGAGGGTTTGATGGGAGCATTTCCAGTCAAGCTTTCCCAGTTCTCCAGGGAGCTTTTGCACCTCTGGGGAAATTGTTCTAAAATATCAACTCTAGAGAGGAAACAGCCTTGGGAAGGGAAAAGTCTTGGAGAAAATTGTGGAAAATCATCCAGCCCATCACCCACAGCTCAGGAAGTTCCATGTGCTCATCCAGCCACATCCAAGGGCTGGGAGAGGAGGAGAGAGGGGGAGAGAGGAATTCTGAATAAAAATGTATCCAGTATTTTGGGGGGAAATACAGAGAGGAAATAAAAAGCCAGGAAATGTAATCCTTGTGCCTTCTATAGCTGGGGCAAAGCCCTTCTCCTCAGAGGAGGGAGAACATGGATTCAAACATTCCCAGGAACACTCAGGATATTCCTGCAGGGAAACAGATCCTGACAAGCTCTTTGTGCCAAGGCAGAGCCACTCCAAACATCCCTCCTGGAAGGAGGAACCTTTTCCTGCTGCAGTTTCCTTCCTCCAGGGCTTTTTCCATCCAGGAGCTCCCTTCCTTTTGCCTTCCCGTAGGATTTCATTAAAGAAAAAAAAACAGGAATTTGAATAATAAAAAAATTCCTTGTCAGCCATCGGAGGACCCAAAGGCTGGAGAATACAGGGAAGCATTAAAGAAAAGTGTAAATAGGGCAGATTTTGATGGAATAATGGGAAGGAATTCCTCCCTGAGAGTGGGAAGGGTAATTCCATGGATGGGCTGGTTCCCAGGCCAGGCTGGGCAGGGTTGGAGCAGCCTGGGACAGTGGGAGGGGTGGGATGGGATGGACTTTAGGGTCCTTACCCACCCAAACCATTCCATGATTCCATGAAAAGGTCCTGAAGGCTGGAATGGGAGAGGGAAGAGCTGCCAGGGGCTGGATCCTGGCAGGAGAGAGGCCAGGGCTGACCTGGGCCAGGCCCTGGAGGGTGTCCCAGCCTGGGCCTGGGATCCTGCTGCTGTGTCTGGGGAAACTGAGGCACTCCAAAGTCATTGCCCATCCTTTCCCTGTGCCCCAGGTCCAGCAGGGACTGAGCAGAGCCCTGAGACCAGGGGGCTGAACTGGGAATGGGAATCTCCTGCTGCTCCTCCAGGAGACCCCAGGATCCCTGAGGCTGGGAAAGGTCACCAAGCCCAGCCTGGGACCAAATCCCACCATTCCCACTAAAACCTCAGCCCTGGATCCATGGGGTGGGAGCCAGGAGCCCCCAGAGCTCCTGGGAGCTGCAGGGGGAGCTTGGCCAGAGGCACCTGGAGGGGTCAGAGCTCAGGATCACACAGGCTGGAAAAGAGCCCACAGCAGGCACAGTCCTGATCCCTGCTGCTGGATCATGGAACAGCCTGTGCAGGGGATTTGGGCTGGATACAAACCTGGACAATCCCCTGGCTGTGCCAGCCCAGCCCCTGCTCTCCTCCCTGCACAGCTCCAGTGCCACTCCAAGGCTACTGAGAACCAACTGCTGCTTCTCATCCCTGAAAAAACAGCCTGAAACTGCCCTGAAATCCAAGAAAACTCCAAATTTCCTCTGCTGGCAGCAGGAGCAGAATCCAGCCCAAAACATTCCAAGTTTCCTGGTGTTGTTTGTGGTTTTTTTATAAAAATCAATGTCATTTACAATTACATAACTGCGAAAAAGCAGCTGAAAAACTTCGGGATGGAGCTTCTATTTTATCCAACCTTTTCTCCATTAATCTTCCCACACAACTGCTGTCACCATTAGGCTGCCAAAGGAAAATTCTTTGGATCCTTTCAGTTTGGCAGCTCTGCAGGTGGCACTCACCTGCCTGTGCTTCCAGCCTGCCCTGCTTCCCTGGATCCCTGTGGATGCTCCCTGTGCCTCAGGAACAGGTTATCAGTGGGACAGGCACATCAGCACCCACCCTGTGGGTATTTCCAGTCCTGGAAATCACAGGAAGGAGGAAAAAATTCCTAAATTCTCCCACAGCAACTGCTGGTGTGTGGAGAGTTTGCAGCCACCTGGGATTTCCACACTGGGAATTGCCTGAGTGAGCCCGTGCTGGAATCGCTGGCAGCATTTCCACAGAATCTGCAAGGAGCTGGAGCAGCTTTGGGGCTGTCAGATTTGATCCTTTGAAGGGATTTTTGACAGGAATTGAAGCTTTTTTTGATGGAGAGGGGGAGGTTTTGCTGTGTGCAGAAAGGGGCTGCTTCCCTGGGGAAGGAACACGGAATTCTCCTGCATTTCTGCAAAGTCTGGGAGTCTCCCAAGCCTCCACAGGAGCAGGGTCAGGTCAGAGCTGTTTGTGCTTCCAGCCCCATCCCTCAGGTGCTCCGGGGATTTTTACAATAATTGCATTAATTGATTTCCTCCAAGGTGACCCCTGTGCTTGGCAGAGCCTCAGGAGCAGGGATGAGCTGGGATGGAGCTGACACAAACCTTCCCAAACCGTGGGGGCCCCTCCTGTGCCCAGAGCACCTTCCTTTGCACCCCTGGGACCATCCCCACCCTGCTCCTCCAGTGTCCCAGGCCAGGCCTGGACACCCTGGGGCAGTGGGATTGGAACAGGATGGGGTTTAAGGTCCCTCCCCACCCCAGCCATTCCAGGATTCCCCACTCGGGGCCAATTACTCCAACCCCGAAATGGGAATTTCTGCAGCAGCAACTCCTGTGCCACAAATCCCACAACAAATGGATTTGGGAATGGGGAGGTTTCAGCAGCAGCTCTGGGGGCTGACCCAGATTGAACCACTCCAGAGCTGGTCAATCCCCAAAATTCCAGCCCAAATCTCCAAGGGGAGACCCCGACTGGCCCAGGAGTTCCATATTTTCCTTCCAGCAGATTCAGGGAATAAAGGAACTTCCCAACATGGTCCTGGTGCTGTGGGATCAAAGACTGATGTGGAGGTGACCCTTGCCTTTTATCTTGCAGGATTTGAAACCTCATTTTCCCACTTCCCTCCTGCTGCCATAAAAACCAGGGATGTGGCAGCCTCCTGGATTTGAAACATCTCCAGGTTTGAGGAGAAAGGGCTTTTTTCCCTTTTTGCCACCTGACTGCCAGGAGATCCTTCAAATTCTTTGGAATGACAAGGAATAAATTTTAAATTAAGGAATATACTCCCTGAACTTGGTTTGGAAGCCAAACTCCCCGGGAGAGAGAGAATTTTCCACCCTCTCCAGCATCCAAACGTGGAGCTTTTTCCTCTGGATTTGCCAGGTCCAGTGAATTGAACAGGAGGGAGAAGGGTTCAGGATGGGGGAATTAGCAGGGAATTGTCTCTCCAGGCACAGGGCAGGGCATGGAATATTCAGCAGGGCCCTCCCACCTGTCCCAGGGTGACCCATGGGCCTGTCCCCTGGGAAGCTCCAGCCCCCTCTTTTCCAGGTGCTGTTCCCCTTGGGAATGTGAGGTTTGGGATCAGGGGAGGTGCAGAGGAGCCTCCAGCTCACTCCAAGTTTATTCCCATGGGGTCCAGAATCACCCCTCAGACAGGGAGACTGGGAATTCCCTCCACATTTCCCACTGTCACACTCACCGCCACATCCAGAGGTGATGCCCAGTCCTAAATAAAGGTGTAGGTCCCATCTAATCCTAAATGAAGGTGCAGGAGGTGCCTAAATCCCCAAGGAAACTTGGGAGGTGATGCCCAATCCCATATAAAGGTGTCCAATCCCATATGGATCAGCTCCCATGCACATCTCAGGATTGAAGTCCAGCTTTGGACAGCAAAATGAGCTCAGGACGCTTTTCCTTCCTGAGATTCCTTTTTAATTAAAGCAGAACATCTCCAGTGGTGCCACACATGGAGCAGGAAAAGCCTGAAGTGCCAAGGGAAGCAGGAGAGCATCGCCCCTCCCTGCACCCCTCAGCAGCCAAAGCAGGGCCCCCCAGCCAGGAGCTTCCAGAGAATTCCAGCCCTTCAGGAACTGGAGAAAAGGGAAAGGACAATAAACAGGAACAGAGACGCCTCAAAGCTCTGAAGTTCAGAGGTGCAGGGAAAAAACTGGAAAAATCTGTGTGTCTGAGAGCCAGAAAACAGATAATATTCAATATTCGATATTCAATATTCAATATTGGATATTCAATATTCAATATCCAATAGTCAGCATTCAATATTCAATATTTGATATTCAATGTTCAATAGTCAATAGTCAATAGTCAATAGTCAATAGTCAATGGTCAATGGTCAATAGTCAATGGTCAATAGTCAATAGTCAATGGTCAATAGTTGTCAATAGTCAATGGTCAGTAGTCAGTGGTCAATAGTCAATGGTCAATAGTCAATGGTCAGTAGTCAATGGTCAATGGTCAATAGTCAATGGTAAGTAGTCAATTGTAAATAATCAATAGTCAATGGTCAATAGTCAATGGTCAATGGTCAGTAGTCAATGGTCAATGGTCAGTAGTCAATGGTCAATAATCAATAGTCAATAATCAATAGTCAATAGTCAATGGCCAATAATCAATAGTCAATGGTCAATAATCAATAGTCAATAATCAATAGTCAATGGTCAATAATCAGTAGTCAATGGTCAGATCTTCCCTGTCCTCCTGAAGATGGATTCATCCCCAGGCTCTGGATGTGCCCCAGGGTTCCCCTTCCCTGCCCATTCAGGGCTCCTTTAAAGCTGCTCTTTCCCTGTCCCTTGGGCTGCCTGGATCCAGGGAATTCCAGCAGGAAGGGAAGGGGGAAGTGCCCCCACAGCTCAGGGACTGGGCACCAGCACCTTCCAGGGAACTGGGGGGCCAGGATGCCCCACTCCTGATGGCAGCAAAGAAATCTGATAGGAAGAAGCCACTGCAGTTTAATTTGCTCCAAAGAATTCCTGTTCAAATCCGTCCTTCCCAAATCCAGAGGTTCTCATTTGTTTCATTTCCTCCTCATTTCTTCGGCAGTGAAATGGAAAACAGGGAAAAAAAAAAAAGGAGATAATTGGGAGGATGCCAGCAGCAAGTTTAAAATAGATCCAAATCCTTCCTCTTCGCTACCTGCAGAAGAAATAGAAGGAGATATTTAAATATCTATCTCTATAAACACATTTATTTATGGATTAGCCTTTTATTCCTTTAAGGAAGGCCAGGAATAATGGCTTAGCCAGGAACTGCCAATTAAAGCAGAGCCCACTAATTAAAGGCCATGTGACAGCCCTGTCATGTGTGGCATGGAGCATGACCTTAAATCCATTCCCAAATTAAGGATTAAACCTTTGGGATGTGCAGGAACCCCCCGGGCAGGGGCTGCAGCCCAGCCAAGATCTGAAACCTTCCCAATGAACCTTCTGTGCAACCCTGGAATCCACCTTGTTTGCCTTCCCCACGCTGAGATTCCCAGTGACCTTCCCAAAGGAGCAGCAACACCTCAGCTCCTTGGGCACTTCTTTGATCTCTCCCAGGTTTTTTCCTTTCAACACACACGAGGTCCTGGAGATATCCAAAGTTTCCCTCTCTATCTATTTTTTGGTTGTTTATTTGTTTTTGAGAAGGGTTGTGAAATCCAAATGTTTTTATTCCTTTGGTGCTGCCAGGCTGAAGCAGCAGATCCAGAAATCCTGGCATTATTTATGTGCTCCCAATATTTTGATATGGATGGAATATTTCACCTCCCTGCATTCAAAACAAACAGCCCCAAATCACTGCAGACCCAAAAATTCCCCCAATTCCTTGGGAGAATTTCCCAGCTGGAAGCCCAAGGATTTATTTAATTTATTTGCATGGAAAATAGAACCAGGAAAACACTGACAACTCCCCTTTGGATGTTTCTGGGGGCTCCTCAAAGCTCTGCTGGCCTGGGCTGGCTCTGGGTGGGGTTGGCACATTCCCTGGCATCTGAGGCAGCAGGGCTGGAATTAGGGCCGAGTGGTGGCTTCCATGGAAACCCCAATTTCCAAGTTCTGTGGTTCTCTGGTTCCACCGTGGCCCCAGCAGGAATTGTTTCTGCAGGGTTTGGGCAGAGCAGGGAATGTTTCTGGAAGACTTGGGGGTTACAGAGTTAATTTAAGGCTCATTTTGTCCCAACACCTGTCCCATGACTGTGGGGTCACACCTGTCCCAGGGCTATGGGGTCACACCTGTCCCAGGGGCTGTGGGGTCACACCTGTCCCAGGGCTATGGGGTCACACCTGTCCCCAGGGGCTGTGGGGTCACACCTGTCCCCAGGGCTGTGGGGTCACACCTGTCCCAGAGGCTGTGGGGTCACACCTGTCCCCAGGGCTGTGGGGTCACACCTGTCCCAGGGGCTGTGGGGTCACACCTGTCCCAGAGCTGTGGGGTCACACCTGTCCCCAGGGCTGTGGGGTCACACCTGTCCCAGAGGCTGTGGGGTCACACCTGTCCCAGAGACTGTGGGGTCACACCTGTCCCAGAGCTGTGGGGTCACACCTGTCCCATGACTGTGGGGTCACACCCATCCCCGGGGCTGTGGGGTCACACCTGTCCCCAGGGGCTGTGGGGTCACACCTGTCCCATGACTGTGGGGTCACACCTGTCCCCAATGGCTGTGGGGTCACACCTGTCCCAGGGGCTGTGGGGTCACACCTGTCCCCAGAGCTGTGGGGTCACACCTGTCCCCAGGGGCTGTGGGGTCACACCTGTCCCAGGGCTGTGGGGTCACACCTGTCCCATGACTGTGGGGTCACACCTGTCCCAGGGGCTGTGGGGTCACACCTGTCCCATGACTGTGGGGTCACACCTGTCCCATGGCTGTGGGGTCACACCTGTCCCAGGGGCTGTGGGGTCACACCTGTCCCCAGAGGCTGTGGGGTCACACCTGTCCCATGACTGTGGGGTCACACCTGTCCCATGACTGTGGGGTCACACCTGTCCCAGGGGCTGTGGGGTCACACCTGTCCCATGACTGTGGGGTCACACCTGTCCCCAGGGCTGTGGGGTCACACCTGTCCCATGACTGTGGGGTCACACCTGTCCCCATGACTGTGGGGTCACACCTGTCCCCGGGGCTGTGGGGTCACACCTGTCCCATGACTGTGGGGTCACACCTGTCCCAGGGGCTCCTCCCATCCCCCAGGATGGGCACATCCAGCTGTGCCCAGCTGTGCCCAGCAGTGCCAGGCTCTGCTCCTGCCCCTGGAGATGTTTCTGTGCTGGAAAAACGATCCCATTCCCTTCCCTGCTCCTGCTCTGGGGACAAGCAGCTTTTCAGTGTCTGTCCCTTGTTCTCCTTGCCTTGAGCTCCTGAGAGCTACAAATCCCCACCTTTGTATTCCAGGGGCTCTGAGAGCACAAAATCCACCACAGGGAGGTTGATCTGGGAATCCTGGAATGGTTGGGGTTGGGAGGGACCTTAAGCCCATCCAGTTCCAACCCCACTGTCCTGGGGTGCCCCAAGCCCACCCAGCCTGGCCTGGGACACCTCCAGGGATCCAGGGGCAGCCACACCTCCATGGGAATTCTGTTCCAGGGCCTCCCCACCCTCCCAGGGAGGAATTGTTCCCAAAATCCAAGCCCCATCCTGCCCCATTTGACCCATTGCTGTAATTTCTCCCCCTGCTTTTGGTGCCTAAAATCTCAGCAGAGCAGACGATGTCCCAGAGCTGCTCCACGTCTGGGGCCAATCCCAGGGGATAAAACCAGGGATGAATCTGCAGCCCAGCCAGCAGGAATAGCTCAGGAGAGCAGTGGAACAAATCCCACCAGTCCCCTGGGATGCTCCTTGGACACAGGTGGGGACTGTGGCCAGGGAAGGGCTTCCAGTCACCCTGCAAGTCTGGAGTCGGATCCTCCCTCCTTTTGCTCCCTTCCCCAATAAATATTAATACTAATAAATACTAATACCAATACTAAACCAATACTAATACTAATACCATACCAATACTAATACTAATACCATCCAGAAGAACAAGGTTTTACTAATTCCTTTCCAGGGAGTTTCAAGCTTTTCTTTGATCTTTTTTGTCGTCACCTGAGTCAATGTCTGATGTGAAAATGAAGTGTCAAAGCTTTTGGTTGGAATAATTTCTGAATAGTTTTCTTCTTGTCCCCTTTCAGGGGTACATGGGATGTTTTGGGTAGAGAATTTTGGGTGGAATTCCCCCACAATAATTCATTGAATTTGTCAAATATTCCAAACTACAGAATTCCAAATCCATTCTCCTCCAGAAGGAGGAAATTCACCCAGCCCAAAGGATAATTTTCAAGTGACTTGTCAGTTAATTAGCAATATTTATTGATCAGCTCTATTATTTCTTATTGGACTTAATTAGGCCAAATCAGCTTTTAAGCCACTCTGGCTGCCTGAGGAATTAGCCAGGGCTCGAATGCAGGGAATGAGCTGCTTTCCCAAATAACTGGAAACATGAGAGAATTTCAAAAGGCTGGGGAGATGTTCTACGAGATGATACCTTAGAATTGCATCATCAGGTTTGGCTTTGGAATGTTTTCATGGGGAACCTTTTGGATTCCAGCTCCAGTTGGCCTTGGCCATCCACTGCCATTTGCCATCAGTCGTTGCCAGCTAATTAAGAAAAGTTGCTTCCTCTAATAAATCAAGGAGATTTGAGTGGATCATTTGGAGTGGATTTAAGGAAAAAGCCACTTCCCATGCAAACCTCCTGCTCTTTCCTTCACAAGTCCCTTTTGCAGACTGCCCCTGCCCCCCTCCCCCAAAAAAAGACTGAAAAAAGACAGGAAGAGAAGAGAAGAGAAGAGAAGAGAAGAGAAGAGAAGAGAAGAGAAGAGAAGAGAAGAGAAGAGAAGAGAAGAGAAGAGAAGAGAAGAGAAGAGAAGAGAAGAGAAGAGAAGAGAAGAGAAGAGAAGAGAAGAGAAGAGAAGAGAAGAGAAGAGAAGAGAAGAGAAGAGAAGAGAAGAGAAGAGAAGAGAAGAGAAGAGAAGAGAAGAGAAGAGAAGAGAAGAGAAGAGAAGAGAAGAGAAGGAGGCACAGTGCAGGGCTGGGCTGGGATTTCCCCCCCCAGCACTGTCAGAGAACCCGGCCCGGCCCGGCTGTGCCACAGGGATGCGCCTGGAGACGAAGGGAATTCGGGAGGATGTTTATGGTCGGGCACCTTTTATTTCCTTGGGTTTGTGGCAATAAATCATGGATAAAAGAGCCCCAGCCCTGGCGGGGAAGCACTTGCGATGTTGATTATCATAAGAGGGAGCCAAGGGGAAGAACTCCCACCGCTTTCAACAGGCGGCAGGAAAAACGAGCCGGATCCGCCGGGGAAATGCAGGAGAGGCTCCCTGGAGATGGGCTGGGATGGATCCGGGAACTGCTGGCCTCTGCCCACCGGGTTAGGAAAGGTCACGGCAGCTGCGGGGGGGTTGAGAAGCATTTGATGTTTACGAGCAGTGCTAAAATATGGGAAAATGCTCCAGAGCACAGACACGAGCTCTGGAATAACCACGTGAGTTATCTGAGGGCACCGAGCTGAGCCCACACAATGTTTGTGCTGCTGCCACCGCCCCCAGCCCTGCAGGGCACCAGCCTCGGCCTCCCAGCCCCATTTCCCCCGGGATCCAGGACACGCAGCGGGATTTGGGGCCGCTGCCCCCCGAGCCGGGGCTGCTGCACGTTCGCAGCTTTGCCACAATCAAAAAGCAACTGTCCGGGAAAGGCTGGAGAGAACCAGGCTGTAACGACTCCATCTATTGGGTAAAAATATACGGCTCCAAATGCACAGGGAAAATTAATTCAGAGGGAAAAAAAAAAAAATCAGAGGGGATTCGGAGCAGTTACCGGCACTTACAGCTTAATTGGACACAATTAGAGGAATGTTTCTCGGTTCTGTTTGAAAGCAAAATGAAGGTAACAGCAGCCGCTTGCAGAGATCGAGCTCGGCAGTCCCGAGGAGACGCCAATCCGCATCCCGGGTTATTCCCGGTGCACAGGCTGGAAAGGGAAAGGGAATTTTTCGGTGTCCGAAGCAGGGCAGGAGGAGCCTGTGACCCCAAAGGGCTCCGCAGGCTCGGAGTGAGGGGCAGAGGGGCAGCGAGGGTTGGGGGTGACGCTTCCCTGAGCGCGTCCGTCCCTTTCCCACTCGTTCCAGGGGAGCAGAGAGCCCCGAGCCCCCCCAAAGCCACCCCAGCCATCCCCCTCCCCAGAGAGCAGCGGCCGCACGGAGCCCGAGCGAGTCGCCCGCGATTCTCCAGGCTTTGCTGGATATTATGTTCTCCCCCGGGGCTGCTGAAAAGCAGAAAAACAAACTCCTGCCGGAGGAGGGAGGAGGCAGCGGGGGGGCCGGGGCCGGCGGCAGCCGGGGGATAACGGGGGGGCGGAGGAGGAGGAGGAGAAGGAGGAGGAGGAGCGGGGGCCACTCCGGGGAAGCAGCGGCGCGATCGGCGCCGAGCATCGCTCCCTCCGCCTGCCGAGCGCCGAGCGGCCGGGACTGGCACCTCGGGAAGCTTCGCCCCGCTCTTCCTCCTCCTCCTCCTCAGCCTCCTCCTCCTCCTCCTCCTGCCGCCGCCGCCGCTCGCTGCCCGCGGCCGGGAGCGCCCGGCGGAGCGCTGGGCGATGGCAGCGCGGGGCGGGCGCGGCGCGGGGCGGGCGGGCGCGGGCCGGGGGTAGCGCGGGGGTCCCGCAGCGCTCTCCCCGCCGGGGTCCCGGGCTCGGAGCGCGGCAGGGTCGCGGCGGGGCTCGCTCGGTGCCGGTGTCGGGCGGGGCGCGGCACCGCGGGATGTGAGCGGCGCGGCCGGGCGGGGACAGGGGCAGCCACAGGCACAGGGGCGGGCGGTGCGGGCGGCGCCGGTGGCCCCGGTGGCCCCGGGCCCGGCATGCCGCGCTGCCGGAACTGCCGCCCGCCGCGCAGCTCGGGGCCGCGGGCCGCCCGCGGGCGCTGCCCCCGCCGCTCGGGGCCGCAGCCGGCGGGGGGCCCGGGGATGGCGCGGCGCTGCTCGCCCTGAGCCCGGCCCGGAGCGGGACGAGCGGCGGCAGCGGCAGGAGGAGGAGGAGGTGGAGGAGGAGGGGAGCGCCCATGGCGCGGGGGCGCCGGGCGCCGGCGCTGCGCACTCGGCTGCACGGGCTGCGCCTCATGTGCTCGGCGCGGGCGGCGCCGGCGCGCCGGGCGCTCTGGGTGCTCGCCTTCTGCACGGCGCTGGGGCTGCTGCTGGCCTGGTCCTCCGACCGCCTGCTGCACTGGCTCGCCTTCCCCTCGCACACCCGCGTGCGCACCGAGTGGAGCCGCCAGCTGCCCTTCCCCGCCGTCACGCTGTGCAACAACAACCCGCTGCGCTTCCCGCGCCTCTCCAAGGGCGACCTGTACTACGCGGGGCACTGGCTGGGGCTGCTGCTGCCCAACCGCACGGCGCGGCCGCTGCTCACCGAGCTGCTGCGCGCCGACGAGGCGCGGCTGCGCTGGTTCGCCAAACTGGCCGATTTCCGCCTCTTTCTGCCGCCCCGACACTACGAGGGCATCAGCGCCGACTTCATGGACCGCCTGGGCCACCAGCTGGAGGACATGCTGCTGTCCTGCAAGTACCGCGGCGAGCTCTGCGGCCCGCACAACTTCTCCGCGGTGAGTGCGCCCGGAGCCGCGGCTGCTCTGCGCTCCGCTCCGCTCCCCCGGCTCTGCCGGTTCTGCTCCCGTGTCCGCGGCTCCTCTCGCTCCCAGGGATCGCCGGCTCCTGTTGGTCCCGGTCCCTGTCCCCCGTTCGTGTCGGTCCAAGGGCACCCCCGGCTGGTGTGGGTTTGAGGGACTCCTGGCTGGTGTCGGTCCCGGTCCGTGTCACCTCCCGCTGCTCCGGTCTCGGCCCGTGTCCCCCTCCGTGCTCCGGACCCAGCCCGTGTCCCCTTCCCTGCTCCGGTCCCGGTCCATGTCCCCCGCTCCGCTCCGGTCCCGGTCCATATCCCCCGCCCCGCTCCGGTCCCGGTCCGTGTCCCCCTCCCTGCTCCGGTCCCGGTCCGTGTCCCCCTCCCTGCTCCGGTCCCGGTCCATGTCCCCCGCTCCGGTCCCGGTCCGTTCCCCCTCCCTGCTCCGGTCCCGGTCCGTGTCCCCCTCCCTGCTCCGGTCCCGGCCCCGCCACTTGCTGCGCGTTTTCCCACGGTGCCCGGAGCGCTCCGGGGTAGCAGCGGGTCTCGGACGGTCCGGCGGGTCCCGGTGGGTCCAGCGGGTCTCAGAGGGTCCATAGGGTCCCGGAGGGTCTCGCATGGCCGGGCAGGGCGCCCCCGGCCCGGGAGCCCCTCGGGAGCGCTGTCCCTGCCGCTGGTTTCTCCGCCGGGCAGGAGTGATGCTCTCTGGTCTAGGGGTGACTCTCTGGCGTGTGAGAGGCTGGTTGCTGCCGTGGGTTTTAATCAGAAATAATTAAATTAATGTTGCACCATCCCCGCCGCTGCCGTCCCACGGTCCGTATTGCTCCCAGCCGGATTTTTCGCCTGTCCAAGCCGAGGTGCCCCGGGTCCGGCCCGGCCCTGCCCATCCCGCCGGGCGTTGATGTGTCCGGTGGCCCGAGCTCTGTCCGGGCTCCTGCGGCTCCCCGGGCGATCCCGGGAGTCCCTGGAGCTGCTCCTTCGGGTGCGGGTTGTGCACCCGGGGCTGCTTTGGGATGCGGGGCTTTGCTGGTCGGAGCTGATCCGGAAGGTGTTTGAGCCCTGATGAACCAGCGGGGCTTGGGATCAATCCCAAAGCTCAGGGCAGGGCTTTACAAACCACTGGGAGAGGGATCCCTGCTTGGAGAAATCCCGGCGGGACTGCTGGGAGCTGTGATGTGTTGAGAGGAGACTCTGAGTGAGAGCTGGAGCCAGAGCCACGTGAAGGACCCGGCGCTTCCCTGCGAGCAGCGGGATGCTGCTGGTGCTGGAATATTCTGCTCCTGTGATCTCTGCGGCTGTGCCCGAGCATCCTGCCCGGAGCGGGGCCGGGCTCTGCGGGGCCGGATCGCACTCGCTGTGGGAGCTGCGGATTCCCGGCTCTGCCTGGGTGCAGCCTGGAAATCAGCCGGAATTGTCCCTTTGGGCTTGTCACGTCAGCCGCTAAACTGTGAAGGGGAGGAGGGAGGGACTCCCTGCGGGGTGGAGGAGCTGCCCAGGCTGTGCAGGCAGCAGCTGCTGCTGCAAACAGGAGCAGGAGTGGCACAGCTGGAGGGAGAATCATAAATAAAATGGGATATTGAGGCAGGCCCTTTCCAGCAGGACAAGAGGAAATTTGGGCATTACAGCACTGGGGAAAAGCTGCTTCCCCCTCCCCAACGCCAGGGTGGATCTGATGGTGTTTGGCTGGTGCCAGGAGGGGCTGACTGCAGCTTTTACCAAAGCCCAAGGTGCAGCAAACCCGGCAGAGGTTCCCGTTGTCCCGGCCAGAATAAATCCTGGAGCGCTGCTGTGGCTGCTCTGGGAGTGCTGCAGGACTTATTCTGGGATGGAATCGGGCATTCCCAGCCCTGCAGCCGCTGCTGGACCAGAGTGTCCCCCAGCCATCCTGGAAAGGTCCCAGGAGCTGCTTCCCGGGGCTGGGAGGGAGGGAGCTGAGGGCTGTGATCCCTGGGAGCTCACAGCTCTGAGGGAATGCTCAGGGAGGAAACAGGGAGGAAATCATAGATGGAAATATCCTTTCATCCCAAAGGTCTGTGGCAGCTGAGGGAGTCGGTGCCACCCCCCGTGTCCCAGCACGTCCCTCCTGCTGCCTGTGAGGAGGAGCAGGGGCGACCTCTGCGCTGTCCTTGAGCAGCTTCTCCACCTGTGATCCCTGCTGAAGAGAGGCGTTCCCTGGGGAGCTGCTGGGGACAACTTCCTGAGTCTGGAGAGCTCAGGACAGGGTCCTGCCCTCCCTGGATGTGTATTTGGGGTGGAGGTGCCACACCCAGGGCTGGGGTTTCCTCTGGGGGCTGAGCCTGGGGCAGCCCTGGGGTCTGGGGTACTTGGAGCTTCTGCTTCTCCTCCTGAACTGGGAGGGAGAGTCCCAAGGAGAGGCAGGGAAATCGTGTGGTTTGAGATATGAGGCAGGATGTGTGAAAAGATAAATGCAAATGGAATAAATGGGGGCATAAAGAGGATTGTGCAGGTTTTAGACCTGCTCAGGTGCTCCAAGAGCATCTTCTGTGCCAAAACAGCAGGGGGAGGTGAGGCCTTCCTGGGTAAAACCCCTGAAAACCCAAAGCAGAGGTGGTTTGGGGCAAAGGGGTCCTGGCTGAGATGTGGAGCAGAGCAAAGGGGCTGGGGGAGGGAGCTGCTCTCCTGTGAGTCCTTCCAGCTCTGTCCTGGAGCTCCTCCAAGAGATTCCTGCTCCTTCCAGCCCCTTTCCCACAGGACATTCCCTCTCCCACAGACATTCCCTCTCCTTCCAGCCCCTCCAGACCATGGGGCACAGCAGGAATTGGCTTTAGTGGGTGACACAGAAAAGGACATTGGAGAACGAGCTCAGTATCTCAGCAGTGTGGGAAGTGTTGCTTTTCTTTCTTAATAAATGGAAATATGGGATTGCACTGATCTGTGGAGCTCGAGGCTGCAGGGCTGGGATTTATTCCATTGGGTTCATTCCATTTAGGAGGGCTCAGGTCTGGATTATTTCCTAGCCTGCTCCAGGAGGGGTTTGTTGTCCCTGTCAGTGTTTTCCAGAAGGATTTTTTAATGGATCAGATGGAGTCTCCTGCCTTCAGTCAGTGTGTGGCTTTACTTATTTTATTGGACCTAAAACTGGGCTGTTGGGTTGGTTACCCAAGAATCCTGCAATGGTTTGGGTTGGGAGAGTGCCATGGGCAGGGACACCTTCCACTGTCCCAGGCTGCTCCAGGACCTGTCCAGCCTGGCCTTGGACACTTCAGGGATGGGGCAAAACCATCCATGAATGCTTGGAGCTGGATAAATCCAACCTTCCCAAATGTGCATTGTTCCAAGGGAAGGAACCATCCAGCAGCTCCTGTTCTTCCAAACTTCTCCCAGATTCCAAATCCAGGTACCAGGGCAGTTCAATGAGCAGGGATCTGCTTTCCCTGGAATGCCCTGTCTGGGAGGAGCTGAGGCTCAGGATTAAGTGGTTGTTGCTCTGCTCTGCATTCCCTGGGTTCAGCGTTGATTTATTCCTCTGAGCTCTTTGTCTCTGGAATATTTATCTTGATTGCCCATGCTGTGCTCATTGATTTCTTCCTTCCTGTGACTTTTCATCCTGAGAAATTCATGAGTGGATCCAGCATTCTGGGGTCTGTTCATGGGCTGGGATTTAGGGTTTGTGATCTCCTGGTTTAATAACTCCCCAAATCAAATTGTCATCTGTGGCTCTGCCTGGGGAGCTGTGGGAGCACAGGGCTTGTGCTGGGAGGGGTGCCAGGGTTTGGTCCCCATCCTCCAGGAAATCCTCGGATTTCTGGGGTGCTCCAAAGGCTCTGCAGTCAATACTTGCTGGTAGTTTGATTTGCTCAGTTATTTTTTGTTAAGCCATTTAATTTCTCCTCAGAGCAGGGGCTTTATGGGGTGGCAGCTGCACAGTGACCTCAATGCTGGTTTTTAAAAATACTCCTGAGTATTGCCTGAAAGTCTGCTGAATGTTCCTGAAATCTGCCTCAGGTGGGGGCTGTAACTCTGCTGTTTCCTCAGCAGACAATCCCCTGTGTCCAGGGTGAAGCTCAGCTGTATCCCACGAAATGAATGGGATATTTCAGCCTTGGCTTTGGTGTGAAGGCAGCCAGGAATTCAGTGCCACCCAAAGCTTGGAACAGCTGCACACAGCTCAGTTACCACCATCACAGTGAATTGCAGAGGAGTTTCAGGATGTGGGGTTGTTTTACCCAATTCCATTTTCCACCTTTATTCTCTCATATTTTTATTTCTTTTCAGCTTCACTTCCAAGCAAAGCTGAGGCCTGGGGGTGGTGTTGCCTTTGGAAGGGGCGTGGGTGGTGTTCAGTGGTGCTGATGTGGGCCTGGCGCCCCGAGTGTGCTCCCAGGCTGTCCCAGTGTGGCTGCAGGGTTGGGTCCAGCCTGCAGAGCCAGGGCTGTGCTCTCCCATCCTGAGGGGATCTGCTGCTGTTGGGCTCCTGGTGCCAGAATCCAAGGGGGGCTCAGGCTGGGCTGTGCCAGGCACTGCCCCAGGCAGTGCTGTGAGGGCTGGGCTGAAGGGTTTGGGTGATTTCCTGTGGCTTTGGGCCAGCTGGGCCCCTGCAGTGAGGGGGGAGATTGCTCATGTCCTCAGAGTTGGGTGTTGAGGGGGTTTGGACTTTGCTTGGGCTGGGGAAGGAAAACAGGGATGAGTTTGGCTCTGAGCTGATGCATGAGAGGGGCCAGGAGAGGGAGAAGAAGGACAAAGCCCAGGGATTCCAGAGCTGCCCTTCCCTGCCAGAGCTGCAGGGATCCCAAGGGCCTGGGCTCTGGGTGCTCCCAGTGCCACCCCTGCCACAGCAGGGACACCTCCCACTGTCCCAGCTGCTCCCAGCCCTGCCCAGCCTGGCCTGGGACACTGCCAGGGATCCAGGGGCAGGAGCTGCTCTGGGCACCCTGTGCCAGCCCTGCCCACCCTGCCAGGAACAATTCCTGCCCAATATCCCACCCAGCCCTGCCCTGGGCACTGGGAGCCATTCCCTGGGTCTGTCCCTCCATCCCTGTCCCCAGTCCCTCTCCAGCTCTCCTGGATCCCTTCAGGCCCTGGCAGGGGCTCTGAGCTCTCCTGGAGCTTTTCTCCAGGTGAGCACCCCCAGCTCTCCCAGAAAGGGGCTCCAGCAGCTCCATTTCCTTGGAAAATTGAGAGACTTCCTGGGAGACTCCCTGCAGCTTTGGCCAGGAATGTCCCAGCAGCAGGAGGAGAGCCTGGCCCTGCTGCCCTGGAGCAGGACAGATGTGCTGGGAGGAGCAGTGCAGGGAGTCAGGATTGAAATCCCACGGAATTTGGTAACAACAAGGTTGGGGTTGGGCTCTTTTGTATCCCACACTGTGTATCCCAGTGCCCCTGGATCCAGGTGCAGATCCATCCATCCATCATCCATCCATCCATCCATCATCCATCCATCATCCATCCATCCATCATCCATCCATCATCCATCCATCCATCCATCCATCCATCCATCATCCATCCATCCATCATCCATCCATCCATCATCCATCCATCCATCATCCATCCATCATCCATCCATCCATCATCCATCCATCATCCATCCATCCATCCATCCATCCATCCATCATCCATCCATCCATCATCCATCCATCCATCCATCCATCCATCCATCATCCATCCATCCATCCATCCATCCATCATCCATCCATCCATCATCCATCCATCATCCATCCATCCATCCATCCATCCATCATCCATCCATCCATCCATCATCCATCCATCCATCCATCCATCCATACATCATCCATCCATCCATCATCCATCCATCCATCCATCATCCATCCATCCATCCATCCATCATCCATCCATCCATCATCCATCCATCATCCATCCATCCATCCATCCATCCATCCATCCATCATCCATCCATCATCCATCCATCCATCATCCATCCATCATCCATCCATCCATCATCCATCCATCCATCCATCCATCCATCCATCCATCCATCATCCATCCATCCATCCATCCGTCCATCCATCCATCCATCATCCATCCATCCATCATCCATCCATCCATCCATCCATCCCTCCATCCATGCATCCATCCATCCATCCATCCATCATCCATCCATCATCCATCCATCCATCATCCATCCATCATCCATCCATCCATCCATCATCCATCCATCCATCCATCCATCCATCCATCCATCCATCCATCCATCATCCATCCATCCATCATCCATCCATCCATCCATCATCCATCCATCCATCCATCCATCCATCATCCATCCATCATCCATCCATCATCCATCCATCCATCCATCCATCCATCATCCATCCATCATCCATCCATCCATCCATCCATCCATCATCCATCCCTCCATCCATCCACCATCCATCCATCATCCATCCATCCATCCATCCATCCATCCATCCATCCATCCATCCATCATCCATCCATCATCCATCCATCCATCCATCCATCCATCCATGGTGCAGGGATGGTGCAGCTGGGGGGCACCCAGGTGTGATGGGCTGCCCTGGCCAGGCTGGAGGCCAGGCTGGAACAGGGCTGGTGCAGGGATGGGGGATGGCCTTTGGGGTGGGGGGTGTCCTTTGGGATGGGGGGATGTTCTTTGGGATGCAGGGATGGACTTTGGGATGGGGAATGCCCTTTGGGGTGCAGAGATAACATTTGGGATGCAGAGATAACATTTGGGATGCAGAGATAATGTTTGGGGTGCAGAGATAACATTTGGGATGGTGGGATGCTGTTTGGGATGCAGAGATGCCCTTTGGGATGGGGGATGTCCTTTGCAATGGAGAGATAACATTTGGGATGGTGGGATATCCTTTGGGATGGGGGATCCCTTCTGTCTGGTCATAGGGACTCCTGTGGGGCCAGGAGCTGTTTGGGAATTTCCTGCCTAGATCCCAGGCTCTAGAAATGAAACCTGAGCTGCCAGGGTGGGAATTGTCCCCCAAAACCTGCCCAGCCCGGGTGTCAGCAGGACTGGTTGGTGTTGGAATTCCCATTTCCTGCACTCCTGCTCCGTGCCCCCTTCCTGGCCCTTTTTAGCACTTTTACCCTTCCCTGAGTCCCTTTTCCCAGTCCCTCTCTCTGGGAGTCACCCATCCCTCCTGCTGTGCTGTGGCCTGAGGGCCCTGCCCTGCTGAAACCAGGGGATCTGCTGCTCCACAGCCCTGACATCACACTTCTGTCACCTCCCTCTCCTGCACTTCTGGCACTTCTCATTCTTTTTCTTTTTCCCCCCTGTAATTTCAAGCAGTGGGAGCAGGAATTTTTAATTATTTCATGGATTGCTCCACTCCTCCCTTCCCAATTCTATCACTTCTTCCAGGAATGAAACAAATTCTAGGCAAACTTCCTCCCCAAACCCCTGAAGCTTGAAATCTTTTCAATACTAAAGTTGGAATGTAAATTAGGACCTGGAGCTGTTCCCAATCCTAGGAGCACACTGCTGCCATCCTGACTTTCCTCTGCTTTATTAAATCAGGAGGAATGGCCCATTATAATCCAATTAACTGTGATTCCCAGGCAGGAATTCCTGGCTCCAGGGTGGGGGAAAAGTTGGATAAAATGATTGTAAAGGCCTTGGGATTGCGTGGTTTGGGATTTTTTCTTTTTTTCCTTTAAAAACCCTTCAGTAGCTGGAACCAGGGCAAAGCCATGGGGGGGAATTGGGGTCTGGTTTTGTAACAAACTGATGGAATGATCCAAAGTGGTTCCTTGTGGGCATGGAGACCCTGCTGGGCTCCCAGCACATGTTCCTGACAGGAATAATCCCATTTCCCTTGGAATTCACGGCTCAGTGCTCCCAGCACTCGGCAGAAGGATCAGCAAGGTGACCATGGAATTCTGTTCTGCAGCTCCAGGCAAACCTGGAACAGCTTGGAGGGATCTGGGGGGGGGTTGCAGGTGGAGAAATGGGATCATGGAGAGCTTTGGGACCTTAAAGGACCCTAAATCCCACCCAGTGCCACCAGTACAGGGACACCTCCCAGTGTCCCAGCTGCTCCAAGTGTCCAGCCTGGCCTGGGACACTGCCAGGGATCCAGGGGCAGGAGCTGCTCTGGGCACCCTGTGCCAGCCCTGCCCACCCTGCCAGGAACAATTCCATCTCTCTCAGACCTCTGGCTTTGCTAAATTCTGCAGCAATACCCAAATCCCTCCAAAATCGTGGGAAATGTGCAGCAGGGAAAGAGCCTGGCAGATTCCAAATGCACCAACACAGCATTGCCACAGATGGATATAACTTTATAACAAATATTTTGGATAGCAATGGGTTCTGTGGTTGGGGGGGATGATCTTCCCTCTCTGGTTCCTTCCTCCTGTGCCTGGGATGAGGGATGGGAAGGTTGGGACCAGCTGGAACAGCTGCTCCCAGTGTTCCAGTTCAGCTTCCAGCTCCTTCCCTGCTCCTTCAGCATCTCCTTCTCCAAACTCAGCTGAGCTGGAATTTTTCCTTCAGGGAGTGTTGGAGCAGAGGGCTCTGCCCTGCCCCAGTCATTCCATGGGAAACAATCCTGGAAATCCTGGCTGAAGGTGTCAGGTCTGGCAGTGTTCCCACAGCCCCAGCTCCCTGCACCACCCTGAGCTCTGGGATGTCACAGCCATCAGTCCCTGAGTTCCTGGTGGTGCCTGCAGCCACATCTTCCCCTCTGGCAGCCTCCTCCAGCTCCTGGCAGGTCTGTGGCACCCGGGGCTCCAGCTGGGTCCTGCTGCAGGTGTGTGAGCAGCTCTCACCAGCACACCCCAGTGGGGACCCAGCCAGGCATCCCCTGAGCTCTGGGAGTCACTGTCCTTTTCCCCCACAATCTCTGTCCCCTTTCCTTTGCCCTGCATTGAACATGATCCCTTTAATTCTGCTCAGCCCTTCCCTCCCCTCGGGGAGTTGGGGTCACCCCTTCCCTGTGCCCTCTGTGCTGGGTTTGGGGACACAGCTGTCCCCTCCCTGTGCTCTCTGTGCAGATCTGGGGACACAGCTGTCCCCTCCCTGCTCTCTGTGCAGATTTGGGGACACAGCTGTCCCCTCCCTGTGCCCTCTGTGCCAGATTTGGGGACACAGCTGTCCCCTCCCTGTGCTCTCTGTGCAGATCTGGGGACACAGCTGTCCCCTCCCTGTGCCCTCTGTGCTGGGTTTGGGGACACAGCTGTCCCCTCCCTGTTCTCTCTGTGCAGATTTGGGGACACAGCTGTCCCCTCCCTGTGCGCTCTGTGCTGGGTTTGGGGACACAGCTGTCCCCTCCCTGTGCCCTTAGTGCCAGATTTGGGGACACAGCTGTCCCCTCCCTGCCCTCTGTGCCAGATTTGGGGACACAGCTGTCCCCTTCCTGCCCTCTGTGCTGGGTTTGGGGACACAGCTGTCCCCTCCCTGTGCTCTCTGTGCAGATTTGGGGACACAGCTGTCCCCTCCCTGCCCTCTGTGCAGATCTGGGGACACAGCTGTCCCCTCCCTGTGCCCTCTTTGCTGGGTTTGGAGACACAGCTGTCCCCTCCCTGCCCTCTGTGCTGGGTTTGGGGACACAGCTGTCCCCTCCCTGTGCCCTCTTTGCTGGGTTTGGGGACACAGCTGTCCCCTCCCTGCCCTCTGTGCAGATTTGGGGACACCAGGGACCCAGGGGGTGGCCCCTGGCAGGAGCTCTGGCAGGGTCATGCTCTCTGCTCCTTCTCAAAAATCCCAGTCCAGTTCCAGGCAGTAGAGGTGGGACACCAGTGACACCAGTCCTGTCCCCTCCCCTGCAGGCTGAGGCTGCCCTGGGCTCTGTGCACAGCAGGGGTGAGGGCAGGATGGGGCTCATGGTGCTGCTGCTCCATCTCAAACTCTTGTCCTTTTCCCAGAATCTCCTCTGCCTTGGAGTTTTCCAAGCACTGGGCACTTCCCATCCCTTTCCTGCTCTTGCCCATTAATCTTTGCCTTCTTTGTACCAAATTCCTTGTGTTAAAATAATTCCAGTGGCTCCAAGGCCCTTGGATAGGAGAGGGTTTGGGGCAGGTGGGAATCAAACTCCTGGCTGGGCAGGGAGATTCCTGAATTCCTCAGTGTGCCATCCCAGCTCCTGGTCCTGTTCTGGGGGGTTCTGGCTGTGGGATGGGCAGGGGGTTTGGAACCCTGTCCTGGTTTGAAGGACAGGTGTCTGCCAGTAAAGGCAGGAGCTTCTCTTTGAAATGGAGAATGTAAACCCCCTCCCTCCAAATTATTATAATTTTGAAGTTAAGGAGCTCTCAGGCAAAGATTTGGGAATTAGGAATAACAGTTCTTTACTAGGAAAATTAAAATAGAAATGCAGTATTACACAGAACAATCCCAACCCTGCCAGAGTCAGAATCCAAGCTGACACCCGTCAGTCAGTCAGGGTGTTGGCACAGTCCCATTCAATGGTGGCTGCATCCTCCTGCAGGGGCAGATGTGGTTCAGCTGGAGCAGTGCTCCTGGAGAAGGTGCAGTTTCCTCTGAAGCTCCAGGGATGATGTGGAAAGGTCTGGTTTTCCTCTGGAATCCAGTGGAAAGAAGGTTCCTTGGTGTCCAAATCTCAGTTTATATCTGGGTAGGAAAGGCTTGGCTCCTCCCCTGGCTGGAGCATCTCCCAGTGGGATGATGGAATTTTATCAGTCATGCCCTGGGACTCACTGGCCATGAACAGGAGATATCTCCTGGAGGGAGGATGGGCTGTGGGAAGATAAAGATGATTGCCCAGCTGGTTTAAAGATGGCCCATGAGCAGATAATGTGTGCCAGGAGATCAGGGTCACTGCCCCAGCTGGGTTAACAGATGGGACAGAATTCACATTTCTGGCCACATCAGCCCAACACAAACCCTTGTGTTTCTGTACTCACATCAATATTCCTGCTTTCCCAAAGGCCTTGGCCTCATGGAGCCAGGAGGGGAGTTCTGCTCACCAGAACTGACTCTCCCAAATGAAACCATCATTAGCAGTTAATTTGTGATAGGAGGAAGCTCCAGGTCTCTTTTCCCTGCCCCATCTCCCATTCCAAGGCTGGGGAGGTTTTATTTGGAATGACTCCTGGATTTGGAATGCTGGGATGGATAATCCAGTGTGGGAAGGAGATGCCTCTTTCCACAGGCTGGGGCTTGGTGTGGACTCATCTCCCTGTGGAATTACCTGCACACCTCAGGGTGAGGGTGAGACCCCAAGGGGTTCAGCAGCCCCAAATCATGAGGATTGGCTGAAGTCTGATAAAAAATATAATTTTAAGATAGTTGAAGATTCTTTTTTAGCTGTTTGTGTTTTGCCTCCAGCGTGGGCACTATTCAGATGAAATTTTAAGGATTAGGGATTTAGATTAAAGGGAGATCAGAGATTTTCACATGTCCTTAGTGCTGGTTTTAAACATCCAGCACTGGGGGATCCCAGAGCCCAGGGGGGAATAAAATCCCAGGACAATTGATGGCCCCACCTCAAATCCTGGTTCAGTTTTGGGCTCTTCTAATCAAGAAGGACCTGGAGGGGCTGGAGGGCAGGGAATGGAGCTGGGAAGGGGCTGAGCCCCAGGAGGGGCTGAGGGAGCTGGGGGGGCTCAGCCTGGAGAAAAGGAGGCTCAGGGGGAACCTTGTGTCTCTGCACAGCTCCTGACAGGAGGGGCAGTGAGGGGGGTCGGGCTGTGCTCCAGGAACAGGGACAGGAGCAGAGGGAACAGCTCAGGCTGGGCAGGGCAGGCTCAGGGTGGGCACAGCAGGAATGTCCCCATGGAAAGGGAGGGCAGGGATTGGAACTGCCCAGGGACGTTTGGATCCCATCCCTGGAGGGGGCACTGAGTGCTCTGGGCTGGGGACAAGGTGGGGATCAGGCACAGCTTGGTGACCTTGGAGAGCTTTTCCAACCTCAGTGACTCTGGGATTGTGCACTGGGAAAGGAGTTAGTGGGGAAGGGAAGCTGTGTGGGTTTAAAGAGCTTGGGCACTGCCAGGGATCCAGGGGCAGGAGCTGCTCTGGGAATTCTGTGCCAGACCTCCCACCTTCCCAGCCAGGATTCCTGCCCAATATCCCACCCAGCCCTGCCCTGGGCACTGGGAGCCATTCCCTGTGTCTGTCCCTCCATCCCTGTCCCCAGTCCCTCTCCAGCTCTCCTGGATCCCTTCAGGCCCTGGCAGGGGCTCTGAGCTCTCCCTGGAGCTTCTCCTCTCCCAGCCTGGCTCCAGCCTCTGGTGCTTTGTTATCCCAGGCACAGGAGCCACTTCCCATGGAAAGTCCCACAGTTTGTTTTGCTCCCTCTCCACTTTTTGAAGTGATTTTGCTCCTTTGGGCTCCATTCCCTCCCCACCTTGGAAAGGGGAGTCCCATGGGGATGAAGGGGACAGTGCCTGTCAGTGCTGGGAGCCTCCCTGTGCCCTCGGGGGATTCCTGGGGTTTCAGAGCCTGGTGCTGATGGGGTGGCAGTGCCGTGGCTGGGTCCCCAGCCCTGGTTCTGCCCAGGGTGTGCTGCCAGCTCCCTGTGGATGGAGTCAGCAGGGAGCAGGGCAGAGCCTCAGGGCTGGGGCTGCACAGGGCTCAGAGTGCAGAGCAGCCCTTGGTGGTGCCCCAGGAGCCCCTGGCAGCCAGCAGAGCTCACAGGGCTGGTGACACTTGGTTCTCATCCTCCCTCCGGGCTGGGAAAGGCAGTTCCCTCGGGGGGAGATCCCTAATGCAGGATGAGCCTGATGGAGCAGGGGTGGGGTCAGAGCTCTGGGTCATCCCCAGGCTTGGCTCATTCCCATTGAATTCACGTGTTAAATGCTAATTCACATGTTAAATCTAAGAAGCAGCAGAGGGGTGATGGGAGGAGCTGCTGCTGCTCCTGGTGAGGCTGTGCTGCTGCTTTGGGAGGAGCTGGTGTGTGCTCTGCCCCTGGAGTGGATGGTTTGGAATTTCCTCTGGCTGTCCTTGCTGCAGGGATTGGTGCAGATTTAGTGCTTTCAGGTGGTTTTTTCAGCGTTGCAGCAGCAGCAGAAGCGTGGAAGGCCATAGGGGAGTGCTGGGCTGTGCTTGCTCTGCAGGTTTGAGGTGCTGGAGGCTGCAGGACCTGCTCAAAGTGGAGCAAACCCAGCTCAAAAACCTCACAGGAGCAAATCCTGTCAAAGCCAGCCCTGGAGGGAGGATCCGGGAGCACCAGATTGTTCAGGGCATGATGGAGGAGAAGGGTTTTTGTGGATTGCAGTGCTGGGCCAGCAGAGCCTGGGACTCCCTTGAGCAGGGGAAGGGATCCCACAGGGGCCACAGCCCTGCCTTGGGGTGGGGATTTGCTGATGGGATTTTTGTTATCAACACCTGATTTGGTGTTGGACCTTGGGATGGAGGAGCCTGGACTTGGGCTCCTCCTGTGTGTGAGTCTGGCTCCAAGTCCCACACCCAGGACTGGGTGGCAGCAGGGACAGGGGGCTGGGAAACTGCTCCAAGGGATTTCCCAAGGGTGGAAGGACCAGGCTGGGCCTGGCTGCATTTTGGATGAGGTTGGATGGCGTCTGGATGGGGTTTGGGGGGTTTGAGTGGGGTTGGTTGGGGTTTGGGTGAGGTTGGATTGGGTCTGGATGAGGTTTGAGGGGGTTTGGGTGAGGTTGGTTGGGATCTGGATGAGGTTAGTTGGGGTTTAGGAGGGTTTGAGGGGTTTGGGTGACGTTTGGATGGGGTTTGAGTGGGATTAGTTGGGGTCTGGATAGGGTTAGTTGGGGTTTGGGAGGGTTTGGGTGACATTTAGGTGGGGTTTGACTGAGGTTAGTTGAGGTTTGGATGAGGTTGGGTGGGGTCTGGATGGGGTTTGAGGAGTTTGGGTGATGTTTGGATGGGGTTTGAGTGGGGTTGGGATGGGGTTTAGATGAGGTTTGGAGGGGTGTTGAGGGGGTTTGGGGGTGTTTGAGGGGCTTTGAGTGATGTTTGGATGGGGTTGGGTGAGGTTGGATGGGGTTTTGGGGGGGTTTGAGTGGATTTGGGTGGTTTGGATGGGGTTTGGGTGGGTTTGGATGGGGTTGGGTGAGTTGGGGTGGGGTTGGGTGGGTTCCTTGGATGGTCTCTGTCTCCTGTCCCTGCCCATGGCAGGAGGACTTTGGGACAGGCTGGACCCCCCTGCCTGTGACAAGAAAACGAAAAGCAGGGACTGAGTGAGAGAATTTGCAAAAATCAATGAATCTCCAGACTCAGTAAGGCTGGAATAGATTTCCAAGGTGAAACTGCCTTCGTGCAGTTGGCAGATTTCTGGGATGGCTTTGCTGGGATAACTGGGCTCAGAGCAGCAGCTGGCACAGTGAATCCCAGCCCCACATCGGGGTGACCTTGCCCACATCCATTTTTCCTCCTGTTTTTCCTTTCCCTCCCTGCTGGGCTCAGCTCCTGAATCTCCAACTGGGAAAGGGCTGAAAATCCAGCGCGTCCTGATGGATCTGGAGGAGGGAATATCCAATCTGTGAGTGGAAGGGTTTTTTTTTTTAATTGCTGGAGGTATTCTTCTGCTCCAGTTTAATGGGATTAGTGCTGGAGGTCTGGGGCCAGCTGTTCCCTCTGCAGACAGGCAGGAAAACATTCCAGCATTCCACTCCTGCTGCTTTCATCTTGTAATGAGCTTGTCAGCAATTAGCAGCTCCTGGAACGGCCACGGAGTGACAACACCACAGCTCAGCGCCCAAAACCTGAATTTTTAATGGATTGGGTGGGAAAAGGGGCTGGAATGTGGGTGGGTCCAGGACTGATGGGCAGAAGCACCGAGCTCTGCTTGGGGGCATTTCCTTGGCTGGGTTTGGGTTTATAAAACGTCGATGTCCTTTGGGGATTAACAGGGATATCATTCGGGGATTTTTAAATATTTCTCGCCTGGAATTTTCCCTCCTCATGGGCAGGAGGGGAGTTCACTGACGATCTTAGGTCTGTAAAGTGTTTTTCCAGCCCACACCTAAGGAAATGTGGATGGCACAGCCTGGGAGAATGGGATGTACAGGGAATTTCTGCAGGCTGGGGATAGTTTTTGGGCAGAAAGGAGGGGTTTTACTTGTCCTGGTTGTTGGTTCAGAGCCTGGATTTTTCCCAGTTGTGTCCAGGTGGAAATAAATCCAGGATGGGTTTGAAACCCTTGAGCAGATGTGGGGAAAGGCTGACCTGGAGTCTTGGAGTTTGTGCTGATCTTCAGCCCTGGAGAAGACTTGCAGTGCAATTTTGTGTTGTTATTTTCGAAGGCATCAGGCAGAGAAGGTTCCTGAGCTTTCCCTGCAGTTCCCCAGGAGCCATTGCAGAGCTGTGCCTCTGTCCTGCCTGTTGTAGCTGGGCAATTATAGCTGAGCTCAAGGTCAGGACTTGGGCTGGGAGGAGGCTTTGAGGGATTTGTGTCTCCAAGGTTTGGTTGTGAAAATGTTCAAGCTGCTGGTGGTATTCCCAGCCCTTCCCGTGGGATTTGCTCTCCTGCCTGAGGCTGGGCAGGGCTGGGACAAACTGGAACTGTGGAATTGTTCAGGTTGGAAAAGCCCTCTGAGCCCATGGACTGCCCCCATCCCCAGCACTGCCCCAGGGTTTAATCCCTGCAGGGGTGGGGACCCACCCTTGGACTGCACTTCCAGGGAAGAAATTTTCCCAACCTAAACCCTGGGGCTGTTCCCTCTGCTCCTGTCCCTGTTCCTGGAGCACAGCCCGACCCCCCTCACTGCCCCTCCTGTCAGGAGCTGTGCAGAGCCACAAGGTTCCCCCTGAGCCTCCTTTTCTGCAGGCTGAGCCCCTTTCCAGCTCCCTCAGCCCCTCCTGGGGCTCCAGCCCCTTCCCAGCTCCATTCCCTGCCCTCCAGCCCCTCCAGGTCCTTCTTGATTGGAAGAGCCCAAAACTGAACCAGGATTTGAGGTGGAGCCATCAGAAAATTATCCCAGGATTTTATTCCCCTCTGGAAGGCCCCAGACTCTCCATTCCTGGGGATCCTCCCCTCCCATGTGTGCCCTGCCAGGACCTTGGGGACACAGGGGATAGGGACAGAGGGGACACAGGGGACAGGGACAGAGGGGACATCACTCCCCTGGTTCACCCCTGGGCTCAGGCTGAGCTCATCCAGCTTCCCCTCACTTTCCTCAGCACCCTGAGCACAAATCCTGCTGCAGATTCCTCGAGGTTTGAACCCTCAGCTCAGCCAAATCCTGAGGAAATCTGGGATGTGGTTCCAGGCTGAGCTGTTCCCCCCCAGGAGCCTTTCTGAGATCAGCCCCTTCCTTGAGGAAACAGGGCAGAATGGAGCTGGAGATGGGACTGTGGCTCCTGCCCAGAGTTTCTGTCACTCACTGCTCCTGTTGAGTTCCATCCATCTTCCTTTCCCAAAACCATCCAAGTGCAGTGCCTGGAACACTCTGAGCCAATTAATCCTTGGGAAGGCAAAATAAATTAAAAATCAGTGGGCAAATTTGTCCTGTGGGAGGAATGAATCCAGGAACAAAGGAGGCTGAGTCCTGCCAGCCGCTGGGATTTCTCAGTGACCTTGGCCCTTCTGTGGGCACTGAGGGGCTCTGCAGGACACCCTGAGGTGTCTGAGCTCTGCTCCATTCTCCCAGAGCTGCTGCTCCCTCCTGCCTCCTGGGGCTGAGGAGCATCCAGTGAGGCTGGCCTGGTGCTGGGAGTGAGCTCTGCCTGCACAGCACTCCCTCCAGCCCTGGAACCCCAGCTCTGCTGCTGCCACTCCCCAAAATCAGAGGTTTAGGCAGGAGGTGTTTTCCAGGGCCCCCAGGCAGGGGGGGTTGAGGGGGAACATTCTCTGTCTAGGCCATGCTGGATGGAAACTTTGGGATTTTAGCCCAAAATCTGATTGTCAAGCACAGGCTGAGGCCTGGTGGGTTCATTCCCATCCCAGAGGGGGTTTTGCTCTGGAATGTGCATCCCTGCCCAGCCAAGGGAGGATTTCTGTGCAGGTGAAGCTTCAGCAGGAATCCTGCACTGGCTGCTGCCCCTTTTGCCCCCAGTGACAGAAATGCCATCCCTGGGAAGCTGCTCTGGTTTGGGATCACTGTTTGCTCTTCCATCCTGCAGGAGAGATCCCAAACCGGGGGGTCTGGGGGAGAGATCCCAAACCGGGGGGTCTGCAGGAGAGCCCCAAGATCTGGGATTGCAGGGGAGTCTGAGTTTTGGGATTTCAGGGGATCTCTGTGGGGTTGCAGGAGGATCTCTGGGATTTCAGGGAGATCTCTGGGATTTCAGGGGGATCTCTTTGGGATTTCAGGGGGATCTCTTTGGGATTTCAGGGGGATCTCTTTGGGATTTCAGGGGATCTCTGGGGTTGCAGGAGCTGCTCCCGTGGCTCTGCCCTGCCCCACCCCCAGCCTGCCCTGCTGTGTTTAAGGTGCCAGGTGAGGGGGGTGCCCGGCAGGGCAGCAGTGCCTGCCTCACCTGAACCCCTGAGCGCTGCCCCGGCCCTGTGGGTCTCCCTGAGCTGGTTTTGGGATGTGTTAGTGCCGAGCCCCAGCTGGGGGGGATGTTTTATTGTTGGTGGTTCCCGGGTGCTGGGTGTGGCTGGAGGTTTGGGCTGTGCTGGGGGCTCACCTGTGCAGGTGCAGTGCTGGATCTCACCTGTGCAGGTGCAGTGCTGGGGCTCACCTGTGCAGGTGCAGTGCTGGATCTCACCTGTGCAGGTGCAGTGCTGGGGCTCACCTGTCCAGGTACAGTGCTGGATCTCACCTGTGCAGGTGCAGTGCTGGGGCTCACCTGGCCAGGTGCAGGTGCTGGGGCTCACCTGTGCAGGTGCAGTGCTGGAGCTCACCTGGCCAGGTACAGTGCTGGATCTCACCTGTGCAGGTGCAGTGCTGGGGGCTCACCTGTGCAGGTGCAGGTGCTGGAGCTCACCTGGCCAGGTGCAGTGCTCGATCTCACCTGGCCAGGTGCAGTGCTCGATCTCACCTGGCCAGGTGCAGTGCTGGGGCTCAGGCTGCTCAGTGTGAGCTGAGCCAGGCACTGCCTCAGATCCCCCCCAAACCTCACAATGACCCAGCTGGGGACGGCCTGCGGGGCCCTGGGGCCCTGCCTGGCACCTCCTTGTGCCCAGGGGCCACCTGGGCCTGGCCCAGCCCCTGGGACTGCTGCCTCCCCATCCCCCTGCAGGGACTGCTTTCCCTGCCCTGCTGCCCTGGCACTGCCACCCTGCTCTGCTCCCCTGGTACTGCCACCCAGCTGCTCCAGCCCAGCCCTGTGCCAGCTCAGTGCCAGCTCAGTGCCAGCCCTGTGCCAGCCCTGTGCCAGCTCAGTGCCATCTCTGTGCCAGCCCTGCCTAGCCCTCTGCCAGCCCTGTGCCAGCTCAGTGCCAGCCCTGCCCAGCTCAGTGCCAGCCCTGCCCAGCCCTGTGCCAGCCCTGTGCCAGCTCAGTGCCAGCCCTGCCCAGCTCAGTGCCAGCTCAGTGCCAGCCCTGTGCCAGCTCAGTGCCAGCTCAGTGCCAGCTCAGTGCCAGCCCTGTGCCCAGCCCTGTGCCAGCTCAGTGCCAGCCCTGCCCAGCTCAGTGCCAGCCCTGCCCAGCTCTGTGCCAGCCCTGTGCCAGCCCTGCCCAGCTCAGTGCCAGCCCTGTGCCGGCCCTGTGCCAGCCCTGTGCCAGCCCTGTGCCAGCTCAGTGCCAGCTCAGTGCCAGCCCTGTGCCCAGCTCAGTGCCAGCTCTGTGCCAGCCCTGCCCAGCCCTGCCCAGCTCAGTGCCAGCTCAGTGCCAGCCCTGGCCAGCTCAGTGCCAGCCCTGCCCAGCTCTGTGCCAGCTCAGTGCCAGCCCTGCCCAGCTCAGTGCCAGCTCAGTGCCAGCTCAGTGCCAGCTCAGTGCCAGCCCTGCCCAGCTCAGTGCCAGCCCTGCCCAGCCCTGCCCAGCCCTGCCCAGCTCAGTGCCACCCTGCCCAGCCCTGCCCATCCCAGCTGGGCACAGGCACACCAGGACCGAGCTCCTGGCTCCCCTTCCCGGCAGGGCTCTGCTCTCACCTCCCCCGGGGCTCCCTGGCTCTGGCCCAGCTGTGGGAATTCTCTCATTGTCCCTCACTCATCTCTGCTCCTTTCCCTGCCGGAGTGACAGAAACCCCCAGGAGTGCCCTGGACCTCTGAGCTCTTCCAGGGATGTGCCAGCCCCTCCCCACCTGCAGCAATTTTTAATCCAAATTCCCGAGTTTCCCAAAAAAACCCACCCACTCCTTTCTTCTTGGCTCACCCTCTCCTTGTATTTTGGCCAAACCATCAGGAAAAAAGTGTGGAACTGGAGAAAAATCCTCTTTGGAGCCTTGGATTTCCAGTCAGGGGTTGCAGGGATGCTCCCCAGGCTGCAGGTGAGGCTCTGCAGGGAGAGCCCTGCAATCAGCAGGAATGGCTTTTCTCTGTTTTCCCTCTTTCCCCTTTGCTGATCTGCATTCCAGGCAGGGTGGCTCTGCCAGGGCCTGGATCTGCCAGGAGATGGACTGTGGATCAAATAAACAGTTCCAGGGTGGGACAGGCAGGAGTTTCCTGCACTGGGTGTGTTGTGGTGGGAGCAGGGATCACCCTGAAGGTCCCTCCCTGTGCCTCTCCTTGAAGGGAGGAGAAGAAAAAATAGAAAATCCGTTGAAATTCATGGAAAAATCCTTGATTTTCAGTGCTGGGGACAGCTCTGCAATGAGGGCTTGGGGATCTCCCTGTCCTGTAGGATCCAGGGTTTTTGTGGAATAAGAAGGAGAATTCCTTTCCTCCAGCCAGAGCTTCTCTGATGCATCCCTTGGTTTTCTCTCCAGCTGCCCAGGGTGGCTGCAATTCCCAGGGGAAAATTCCCTCACCCCAGGCATTCCCAGCATCTCCTACTCTCACCCCTCCTCCTCTCCTGCTGTGTTTTGGCAGAGCTTTGATTCCTCCCTCCCTTCCCTAATTCATCTTTCTTGACTTCCTCATGGAAGAATCTGTCACCTTTCTTTCCTCCCCACCTGTGCCAGGTGCTTCTCCATCATCCTGGGATCCCTGACTGGGGATATTCCCAGTGCCCAGGCTGAGCCTGGGGCTCACCAGCTCCCCCTCCATCCCAAAATTCGATTTGTTCCCACTGGTGGCTGTGCCCCCTGGGGCAGGGGAGGGCACCCTGTGGGTTTAGTGCCACCTTTGCCCTGCTGGTGGCTGAGGGACAGACCTGGCTCCACACAGGGAATGAGCTCCCAGGATCCAGCCTGTGTCTGGTGTGAGGCTAAATGAGCAGAGCTGCTGATAGTTGCTAAAAGGTGATTTATTACAGCAGTCTCAAAAGGCACAGTCACACACACCACACTCCTGCTAGGTTTTGGTATAAAGCCCCAGACAGAAGTAGAAGTGCTCTTGTCAGAGGTCCTGGAAGCTGATGTTGAGGCAGCTCCTCTCTTCTTCTTGGGTGTTGACTGATGGTGGTGAACAGAAGCAAAAAGAAAAGTAATGACAGGAAAAGGAGAAAAAGCAATGGCAAAAGCAATGGCAAAAAGCAAATGGCAAAAGCAATGGCAAATGCACTAACTCTCCCCAGTACAAACCCTTATATAGGATTTTCCCAACAAGCTAGGACACAAACTCAGACCAGCACTCCTTAACCTGTTAGAATTCCAGTTTCTTAGCATGCTGGCTTACATATACAACTACTCATACAACCTCTCTTGTTCTATCTGAAAAATGTCAGCAATATTCTTACTATAGCTCTATTATGTCTAAGTACTGTCTGCAGCCATGGTCCTGGAGCCTCTACTGAAAACATCAGCATGTTTTTCACCCTTCACTAGAACTCACACTGCAACTTTGGTATCTAAGCCTTTTACTTACTAAAAGCATTAGAGCTCATGCTAAAACTTACTGACTTACTTATCCTAAAACTTAAACTTGCACTAAAACTACACTTAAACTTAAACTTCTACTTTATGTGTGAGTGGCTTAATATACTTCAATCCATCCAAAGGTTTTAATTCAATCCCTGCACTCTGATTTCTCTCAGAATTCAGAGACCCCCAACTCACTGACTCCAGCAGTCTGGGATTAACTCCTCTGGAGCTGGGTTTCACTGGGATCAGCCTGGCTGGAATTACCTGTGACTGTGATTCTGCACAGAGCACAAAGAAAAATCCATGGAAACTTCACTCTGAACACTCTGCAGTGCCTGGACTGGATTAAACATAATTGAACATCATCCCTGGATTTTCAGCCAGCTGCTGTTCCTGCTGGAAAAGCCAGTGAAGCTCCAGGAGTGTTTCCTTGCCCCTCTCACAGGCAGAGAGCTCTTGGACAGGCTGAGGATGCTGACATGGGAATTCTCCTCCTGCCCTCGTGCATTCCCAGCTCCTGGCTCAGGATCTGCACTTCCCAGTGGTTTCCCTGGTTTTTAAGTGGGATTAAACACAGGGATGGCTCCACACTGCCCTGGATAAAGGAGGAGCCTCATTCCTTGTGGGAATTTTGCAGGGCCTGGTGACAACATCATCATCATCATCATCATCATTACTATTATCATTATCATTATCATTATCATTATCATTATCATTATCATTCTGTTTTCACCTCAGATTCTCTCCCCATCCACACCCAGCTCCCTGCTTTATTGTGATCCCAGTGTTTTAGTTCCTGCTGGGAGTGGGAAATGCTGTGGGAGTGGCAGGAGCTCCTTGGAGCCCATTAAAGGCTCTCTGGAACCTGAGATTTCTCCTTGTTCCGTGAAAATTCCAAGCTGTGTGTGTCCATGGCAGCCCTGGAGGGAGGTTCACTCTGAGGTTAATGCACTTTATCCATCACTGGGAGTTGCTGGTGTTTGTTCCAGCTGAGGCACTGAGTTCATCCAGGCTCAGGGAAAGACAAGGAGCAGCTCCTGAAATCTGCCCTGGACCAGGGGGAATGCACACACTGGGAGGGTTTTGGGGGAAAAAACGGGCAGAAAAGGTGGGATTGTTCCTGCAAATCCAGGCTGTTCATCCTGAGTGGGATGAAGCTCCCTGGGGGAGCTCAGTGCCTGTGCTGAGCCCATCTCGCAGAGCCCCTCACTCCCCATTCCAGGGAACGTCATGAGCTCTGTCACGTCTCGTTTCCTGCTATTCCCAGCTCAGTTGGGCATTTTGGGATGCTGGAGCTTTTCCTTGTTGTTCCTTTGGCATCATCCAGCCCTGTCCTGAGCCATGACCCCATTCCCTTTCCCACCCTGCAGCAGGACCCTGGAGCAGCCACGAGTGCAGGGTCCTTTCATCCCTCCCAAACTTTCCTTCAGGGGGCAGGGATGGGTTTATTCCCTAAAAACCAGGGATGGATTTATTCCCCACAAACCAGGGATGGATTTATTCCCTAAAAACCAGGGATGGGTTTATTCCCCACAAACCAGGGATGGGTTTATTCCCCACAAACCAGGGATGGGTTTATTCCCTACAAACCAGGGCTGGATTTATTCCCTAAAAACCAGGGCTGGATTTATTCCCTACAAACCAGGGCTGGATTTATTCCCTAAAAACCAGGGATGGGTTTATTCCCCACAAACCAGGGCTGGGTTTATTCCCTACAAACCTTCCCTGGGTTTATTCCCTACAAACCAGGGATGGATTTATTCCCTAAAAACCAGGGATGGGTTTATTCCCAACAAACCAGGGATGGATTTATTCCACACAAACCAGGGATGGATTTATTCCCTACAAACCAGGGCTGGGTTTATTCCCTACAAACCAGGGATGGATTTATTCCCCACAAACCTTCCCTGGGGTGGGGCTGGTCACTCCCTGGGTCCCAGGGTGGGATGCAGGGAATGAGCAGCATCCCAAAATCCCCTCCCTGGTGTGAGGAGCAGCTCTGGGCAGTGCTGAGGGCTGTGCTATTTTTAGCATCCTCTGAGAAGGGATTTGGGATTAGAGCCTTTGTGCTCTGGCAGGTGGGGATGGAAGGAGCTGGGTGATCCCAGGAATTGCTGCTCTGGTGGGGACAAAGGGACATCCCAGGGTCCTGGAGGAGTCTGGGGCAGAGGATGGAGATGAACAGGGATTTTGGGACTTTCAGGCTCTGTTTGCAGTTTTGAGAGGACACAAAAAGGGTTTTGTCAGTGGGTGCAGCTCCTCAGAGGAGACTCAGGGAGGCTCACCCAGCTCTGATCTCTGAGCAGGGTCAGGACCAGGGAGCTGGAGCTGTGTCAGGGATTTGGGATGGGGATCAGGGAAAGGTCCTTCCCCAAGGGTGGAATAAGCCCTGGAACAAGTTCTCAGGGAATGGTCCCAGCCCCGAGGCTGCCAGAGCTGCAGGAGAGTTTGGGCAGCACTGCCAGGGATGCACAGGGTGGGATTTGGGGGTGTCTGTGCAGGAACAGGGTGGGACTGTGGGTCCTTCCCAGCTCAGGATATTCCAGGATTCTTTCCAGGGACTGAAATTCTCCTCTCAGCCCCTGGCACAGGGAGGAGCTGCCCACAGGGATAGAGGAACAAGGAGCAAACTGGGGCTCAGGACTGTTTTGGAGGTGTTTTGTGGAAGGAGGGGGAGCAATTGGGAAACTGCTCACCCCAGGCATTGACCCCAGCAGCACCAGAGGGATCCATTCATGCCTTGGCTGAGCACTGGGACAGCACCCTGGGGTGGGAATTAGGGAGTTTGAGCTTGGAGTTACTCACAAGGCCTGCAAGGAAATCAGCTGCAGAGCCCTTTGGGAATCAGAGCTGTGGAATTGCTTGGGTTTGAAGAGACCAGCTTTGGGTCTGAAACCCACCCAGGGCCACCCTGCCATGGCAGGGACACCTCCCATGTCCCAGTGCTCCTGGGCTGGGGCACTGCCAGGGATCCACAGCTGCTGTGGGACCACTGAGCCCTGCCAGCCTCCAGGGCAGCATTTCCTCCCCAGCACTGGTGGTGTGGGGCAGCCCCAGGGGCTGGGATGGAGCAGCAGCAGAGCTGGTTCACATCCTCAGCTTTGTCCTGAGCCCCAAGGGCAGTTTGGTGTTTCAGAGCTCTGAGCTGGGCTTTGCTGGCTCTGAGCTGGGCTTTGCTGGCTCCAGGGCGTGGCAGAAGTGGCAGATCCTTGCACAGAATTCCCTGGGCTGTTTGTCCGTGCTGGGTGTCGCTGCTGAGGTGATTCCATGACCAGGATCTGCAGGAATCACTTCCCCAGGGACACACAGAGATCCAGCAGTGCTGGTGGAGTTAACCCCTTGTTCCCAGGGCAGGGGCACAGCAGGGGCTCATTCCCAAAAACAAGGCAGCAGGAGAAGCTGCAGGAGCTGTGGCTCCATCACTCCCCCAGCCCTGGGAAGGGATTCAGGAACAGGGTTGGGGCACCCAAGGGAGCCCCAGATTGCAGCTGCTTCCTCAGGGAAGAGCTGAATATCCCCCAGTGGGGGTTTGTTGCATTGTTAAAATAAAATTTGCAAAATCAAAGCCAAGTGCTGCTCATGGGGCATTCCAGGGAATCTCAGGTTTTCCTTGGAATTAGGGACGAGCCTTAGACCCCTGGAGTTAATTTGGGATTTTTAACTTGTAGTCAGTGCAGCTCTTGAGTGGGGTTAATCCAGTTTATCCTGAGGTGCAGGAGAAAGGGGATTTGGTGTCCTTGCAGCATCTGTGGGACCTGGCAGCATTAATTGAGATTAATTGTTCTGGCTGATTAACCCCCATCACTCCAGGAGATTTATAAAACGACTGGAAACTCTCTCTGTGGGGATTTTCCATGTGTGCCTCCCTTCTAGTCCTTGTTTTGAATAGAAGAGTTGGTTTTTATGGCCACAGGGAAAGCCACAGAGAGCTCCCAGGCTGGGGGGGAAGGGGAGGGAACAGAGCTGGTTCTTGACCATAAAAAATAAACTTTTTGATCCCATGGGTGCAGATTCCCTGGATTTATCTGAGGATTAGGAAAAGAGTTCTTAAACCTGCAGGTCCTCAGCCCCAAACTGGCTTTCCCTGGGATGGGCAGGATCAGGGAGCCAGTAATGGCCAGGAGCTCCTGGGATCTTCAGGGCTTGGAAATGCCCTGGAGTGATGGGAATGTGAAAGGAACAGCAGAGGGAAGGGAGGGGACAGGGAGGGGACAGTGCCACCACCACAGACTCTGCCTGGCCCTGGGAACTCCAGAAATTAAACTGGAATCTCAAATAAAACTGGGGACAGAAGGGCTTCAAAGGAAGGAGCTTTCCTTAAATCTCTGAGGCTGGAGGCTCCCAGCCAGAAATTCCTGCCCAATATCCCCCCCAGCCCTGCCCTGGGCACTGGGAGCCATTCCCTGTGTCTGTCCCTCCATCCCTGTCCCCAGTCCCTCTCCAGCTCTCCTGGATCCCTTCAAGCCCTGGAGGGGCTCTGAGCTCTCCTGGAGCTCCTCCTCTCCCTGGAGCACCCCCAGCTCTCCTGGTGAGCATCCCTGGCTCCAGGGGGCTCCAGCCCTGGGATCAGCTCCACGTGGTCTCTCTGCACCCCCTTGGTTTCCAGGGGTGTCAGAATAACCAGCCTCAAATTCCAGGTGTTTGGGTCTCTTGGGAAGCTTTTGGCTTGGATAGAGTCCTGGGATAAAAAATCCTCCCTTTGGACTTCCCTGGTGGCTTCCCCATGCTCCCAACCAGGAATTCCTTCCCAGTATCCTAATATCCCAATATCCAATATCCCAGTATCCCAATATCCCAGTATCCCAATATCCCAGTATTCCAGTATCCAAATATCTAATATCCCAATATCCCAGTATCCCAATATCCAATATCCCAGTATCCCAATATCCCAGTATATCAGTATTCCAATATCTCAGTATCCCAATATCCAATATCCCAGTATCCAATATTCCAGTATCCCAGTATCCCTGCCCTCTGGCAGTGGGAGCCATTCCCTGTGTCCTGTCTGTCCATCCCTCATCCCAAGGCAGACCCTGTCTCAGTGTCCTTCCCCCTGCACCCTGCCTGGAGCCACCCCAGGGGTGTCCTGGGGCTCTCCAGGGCAGGGACCCCAGCAGCCAGAGCTGATCCCACAGAATTCCCACAGAATTCCCATGGAGCCATCCCAGAGGTGTCCTGGGGCTCTCCAGGGCAGGGACCCCAGCAGCCAGAGCTGATCCCACAGAATTCCCACAGAATTCCCATGGAGCCATCCCAGAGGTGTCCTGGGGCTCTCCAGGGCAGGAACCCCAGCAGCCAGAGCTGATCCCACAGAATTCCCACAGAAATCCCACAGAGTTCCCACAGAATTCCCATGGAGCCACCCCAGGGGTGTCCTGGGGCTCTCCAGGGCAGGAACCCCAGCAGCCAGAGCTGATCCCACAGAATTCCCACAGAATTCCCACAGAATTCCCACAGAGTTCCCAGCACTCCCCCTGGGTGAAGCATCCCCTCTGCAGCTCCTGTGTCTGCACAGGGCAGGAGCTGGGACATCCCACTCAGGGCAGCTTCCTCACAGCTGGCAGGGAGCTGAGTCCCACCAGGAATGAGGTGAAGGGATTCCAGAATTCCACACTCCCCCTGTGTCACTGATGCCTCCAGGGATCCTCTCAGAATTCCAGCCCTGGGCAGGGCTTGGAGCAGCCTGGGGCAGGGGGAGGTGACCATGCCCATGGGAGGGGTGCAGTGGGATGAGTTTGAGGTCCCTCCAACCCAAACCCTTCCATGGTTCCCTGGTTCTTTGCAGCCTCTCCAGAATTCCCTCTCCCAAATGCTGGAGCTGTCACAGGAAAATCAAAAATAATTCCCTGTGCTCCAGCATCTCCCACTAAAGGGTCTGGAAGGGCACTTTTATGGTGGGAATATGTTTTATATGATGGGAATATCTTTTCTATGATGGAAATATCTTTTTTAATGGGCTGCAGAGGGCATTGAAGGGCCTGGAAGGTGGATCCCAGAGTTCTGGTCTGGTTATTCCAATAAATCCTTGGAAAGGGCATGGAACCATCACTGACCACTGTGGTCACTCAGAGTGACCCTGTGGCCAGGCTGGCCCTGGGCTGGTGGGGACAGGCTGAGCTTTCCCTCATTCCCAAATATTTCCTTCCAGGCAGGACTGGGGCACTCAGGGATGTGACTGAGCAGGGAAAACTTCCTGAGCCTGGGACTTACAGGCTGCAGGGCAGGGATGTTCCCAGAGGGTGATTTCAGTGGATGTGGAACTGGTGGATGTTCCCAGAGGGTGATTTCAGTGGATGTGGAACTGGTGGATGTTTCTGGTGGATGATTCCAGTGGATGTGGAATTTTCAGTGGCTGGTTCTGGTGGATGTTTCTGGTGGATGATTCCAGTGGATGTGAATCTTTCAGTGGCTGTTTCTAGTGGATATTCCCAGTGGATGTGGAACTTTTCACTGGCTGTTACTGGTGGATGATTCCAGTGGGTGATTTCAGTGGATATGGAACTTTTCACTGGCTGTTACTGGTGGATGATTCCAGTGGATGATTTCAGTGGATGTGGAACTTTTCAGTGGCTGTTTCTGGTGGATGATTCCAGTGGATGATTTCAGTGGATGTGGAACTTTTCAGTGGCTGTTTCTGGTGGAGGTTTCCAGTGGATGTGGCTGGCTTTAGTCCATATTTCCAGTGCCACTTCCCAGTGGATTTTTAGTGCTTCTCTTCCTGCCTGAGGACAAGGGAGCTACTTTTCCTCCATGGAAAGCAGCAGCTGGACTTGTCCCACTGGGAATATTTGGAGCTGCTTGTCCTTCCCACGGGGCTGATGCCTCCTCCTGCTCCTGTGGAAGGGCTGGGAATTCCAGGGAATGGCCTCAGAACTCGACCCACAGAAAAGATTTCACAGCAGGAACAAACTGTGCCCAGGGGTGTGGAGGGGCTGGAATGTGGCTGAGGAGCCTGGGTGGCCAGGACAGCTCAGCCCAGAGCATTTCCCAATCCCTTTGGATCTGGGATGCTGCTGGGTGGGTTTAAGACACCAGGGAGATGCTCAATCTCTGTTTTCTGGAGCATTCCCGTGGTGCAGGATATCCCTGCTCAGCTGAAGGATTTGGGATGGACATTCCAGCTGCCAGTGTTTTATTCCCCTTTTCCTCAGGTCCCAGGGCACTGCAGGAGCCTCTCCATGGGAATGGGCACCGAGGGACCACGGGGGCTGCCCTGGAACACTCAGAGGAGTTTTGGGACATTGGAATGTGGGAATTTAGAATGTCAGTCCCAGAGCTGGGCCCAGGGAACAGACAGGAGTTAATTAAGGGACTCAGTGGGGATGGATCAGAGGTACAGATTGTAATTAGGATCCAAATGAATCCCAGCCTGGAGCTGGGCCTGGCACCTGTCCCTGGGCTCTGGGGCTGGGATGAGCCTCAGTGGCCTCAGAGCAGGGCTGGAACCCCCTCACCCTCCTGCTCCAATTCCTGCTCCATCTGCTGCTTCCCCAGGTGCTCGTGGCCTGCTATGACCCTGCCAGCCCCAGGGGAGGACACCTGAGCTGTCCCAGGCCACTGACCTCAGTCCCCTCTTTGCACATTGCAGGTGCAAAGCTGTGTGCTGGGGCCTGGGTTTTTATGGGTTTTTAAATTTATTTTAATGGATTTTTGTGGATTTTTAATTGATTTTAAATTGATTTTAAATTGATTTTTATGGATTTTTATAAGATAAGAAACTTTCTGTTAAAAATACCTCAGTCTTCCCCCAAAATCTTCCCAAATCCTGGAAAACCAGAGGTCGTCTTCTGTTCTTGCCCAAACCCATCCCAGTTTTTCAATTCTGTGTTCCCCTTCTCCTGGAGCCCCTCTTGAAAATCACTTTGTTTTCATTTTCCCCACTCTGCATGAAGCCCTTGGGTGTGGCTTGCTGGGAAATGTCTCTCTGAGCCTTTGTCCCCCCAGCTGTGGAGAAATGACTGCTCAGGGTTCCAATTCCCTCTTTTTTCCATGGTTTTACCTCCTTCCTGCCTTCATCTCCATCTGCATTTGGAAAAGTCATTCCCAGGTTTCCAGTGAGTTCCTTTTCTCATCATTTTTCTCTGGACTGAGTGAATGATTTCTCAGAAGGGTTTTTTCTGTGCATCCTAAGTAGAAACTGGGATGTCTGATTTTCCATGACTGCTCTGGAATATCAGCCCCAGGCCTGATGGATTCACAGGCAGCAGGATTTGCTTATCCAGGGTTTCTTGGAGCTTTTGGTGGTGTCTGGTTTGTGCCTGGAAATGTTTTTGGAATACATTGGTCTGATTTTGACTTCTCAAAATAAACATTTTCTTGGGTTTTCCATGGGCTAAGGAAGGGCTCAGGCAGTCACTCCAAGGCAGTTCATGGATTGACTCCATCATGTTAAAGGCTTTTCCCAACCTGAACGATTCCATCAAATCCCCTTCCACAGATTTAGAATTATTTCCCTTTATGCCCAAGCAGGGATTTCCCAAGGAGCTGTCAAAGGCCCAGTGCTCCATCAGAGGGAACAAATTGGAATTTTTATGGACTGTTCTCAGGGAATGTGTCTGGAGTTTTGTTTCTGGCCCTTTTTATTGGAAGTTAAAGCATTTCCAAGAGCCAGGGGGATTTTTTTCCCCCTCAGATGCACAGACTGAGCTTAAATCATCCAGCTCTGCTCAGTTTGCTGCCTCCAGTGAATCCCAGCCCCTCCCAATAGCTCCAGCTTTTTTCTGATGATCTGATACTGCTCCAAGTCCTTTCCTGTTGTCAGGGAGCCTGAAAACAAGGGAAGACTCTGGAAGAACAATCTTGTATTTTCCTAAATGATCTCTCCATCAAAGGGAAGAGGGGGAGGAACATCCTCAGGGAATGGATTCCAGAGGCAGGGATAGATGGGATAGTGGGGAGGATTCCTCCCTGGAAGGGTGGGAAGGGGCTGGGATGGAATTCCCAGAGCTGCCCTGGATCCCTGGAGCAGCTGGGACAGTGGGAGGTGTCCCTGCCATGGCACAGGATGGTCCCTAAGGGCCAAACCCAAACCATCCCATGACTCCATGGATCCTGTAACCCCACAGTCCCCTTTAGTGGCAGTTGGAGTGAATGCATGTGGATTCTTGAACTTGGATATATCTTTTGTCCTGCTCTGAAGGACAGGTGTCTGCCAATACAGGCAGGAGCTTCTCTTTGATATGGAGAATGTAAACCCCTCCCTCCAAATTATTATAAATTTGAAATTAAGGGCTCTCAGGCAAAGATTGGGGAATTAGGAATAACAGTTCTTTACTAGGAAAATTAAACTAGCAATGCAGTATTACACAGAACAATCCCAGCCCTGCCAGAGTCAGAATCCAAGCTGACACCCGTCAGTCAGTCAGGGTGTTGGCACAGTCCCATTCAATGGTGGCTGCATCCTCCTGCAGGGGCAGATGTGGTTCAGCTGGAGCAGTGCTCCTGGAGAAGGTGCAGTTTCCTCTGAAGCTCCAGGGATGATGTGGAAAGGTCTGGTTTTCCTCTGGAATCCAGTGGAAAGAAGGTTCCTTGGTGTCCCAAATCTCAGTTTTTATCTGGGTAGGAAAGGCTTGGCTCCTCCCCTGGCTGGAGCATCTCCCATGGGATGATGGAATTTTATCAGTCATGCCCTGGGACTCACTGGCCATGAACAGGAGATATCTCCTGGAGGGAGGATGGGCTGTGGGAAGATAAAGATGATTGCCCAGCTGGTTTAAAGATGGCCCATGAGCAGATAATGTGTGCCAGGAGATCAGGGGCACTGCCCCAGCTGGGTTAACAGATGGGACAGAATCCACATTTCTGGCCACATCCTGCATTGCAGCCCAAGACACTTTAAATGCCACAAGGAATCATTTTTTGTATCTTCTTTGGGAGCAAAGGGAATCCTTGTGGCTGTGCTTGTCCTTTCCCAGTCCCCTGAGTCTCTTTCCCTGGGATTGTGATTCCAGCCCTGCTGTCCCTGTCAGGTTCCATCTTTTCCTTGGATGAACACATCCTAATGGGAGCTTTACAGGGAATTTTTACAGCCATATAAAACCCCATCAAATTGCCTGGATTTATTTGCCTGCAGACTGTGCTGAGTCCAGCAGCTCCAAAACCCTCAGTCCCTGGGCTGTTGTTCCCATTCCAGCCTTGTTGCCTCCCCCTGATTTTCTCCACTGCAGCTTTTTCTCCTTGCTGGGTTTTAAACTCTCCTCATCAGGAATTTTTGACTTCTGCCTCCAGAGCCTATCTGGGAAAACCCATCCATGGGGCTGCTTCCAGAGGCTCAGCTTCTCTTTTCAGCCTGAGCTGTTAAATTGCTTGGACAAGTATTAAAATGGGATTTTTTTTATTTGGATATCAAATCCTTTTTAAAGGATGTATTTTTTTTCCCCCCACAAACACTTCCTATTTGAATTCAAATATTATTTCCTTTCTCTCCCATCCCACCTGCTTCCCTGGCACTGGGATTAGTCAGGATATGTCAATATTTGAGGGAATAAATCGCTGCTGGCTGCAGCTTCTGTTTGGGTTTCTGACTCATCTTGGGGTCAGATGAGCTCAGCAAATGTGGGAGAAATTCCAGAGGGACTGGAGCTGCTCTGTGCTGGCTCCTCGTGCTCCTTGCTGGGGTTTACTGGTTAGTGCAGGAAATCTGAGTTATCCACTGGGAAATCTGTGTTATCCCACTGAAAAATCTGTGTTATCCCACTGGGAAATCTGTGTTATCCTACTGGGAAATCTGAGTTATCCACTGGGAAATCTGTGTTATCCCACTGGGAAATCTGTTATCCACTGGGAAATCTGTGTTACCCACTGGGAAATCTGTGTTATCCACTGGGAAATCTGTGTTATCCACTGGGAAATCTGTGTTATCCCACTGGGAAATCTGTGTTATCCACTGGGAAATCTGTTATCCTACTGGGAAATCTGTGTTATCCACTGGGAAATCTGTGTTATCCCACTGGGAAATCTGTTATCCACTGGGAAATCTGTGTTATCCTACTGGGAAATCTGAGTTATCCACTGGGAAATCTGTGTTATCCCACTGGGAAATCTGTTATCCACTGGGAAATCTGTGTTATCCTACTGGGAAATCTGTGTTATCCACTGGGAAATCTGTGTTATCCACTGGGAAATCTGTGTTATCCTACTGGGAAATCTGTGTTATCCACTGAAAAATCTGTGTTATCCCACTGGGAAATCTGTTATCCACTGGGAAATCTGTGTTACCCACTGGGAAATCTGTGTTATCCCACTGGGAAATCTGTGTTATCCCACTGAAAAATCTGTGTTATCCCACTGGGAAATCTGTGTTATCCACTGGGAAATCTATGTTATCCTACTGGGAAATCTGTGTTATCCCCTGGGAAATCTGTTATCCACTGGGAAATCTGTGTTATCCCACTGAAAAATCTGTGTTATCCCACTGGGAAATCTGTGTTATCCTACTGGGAAATCTGTTATCCTACTGGGAAATTTGTGTTATCCACTGGGAAATCTGTTATCCTACTGGGAAATCTGTGTTATCCCACTGGGAAATCTGTGTTATCCACTGGGAAATCTGTGTTATCCATTGGGAAATCTGTGTTATTCTACTGGGAAATCTGTGTTATCCCCTGGGAAATCTGTGTTACCCACTGGGAAATCTGTGTTATCCACTGGGAAATCCCATGTTCTCCCACTGGAAATCCCATGTTCTCTCACTGGAAATCCCATGTCCATCCCATTGGAAATCCCATGTCCATCCCACTGGAAATCCCATGTTCTCCCACTGGAAATCCCATGTTCTCCCACTGGAAATCCCATGTCCATCCCATTGGAAATCCCATGTCCATCCCACTGGAAATCCCATGTTCTCCCACTGGAAATCCCATGTCCATCCCACTGGAAATCCCATGTTCTGCACATCCCTCCCTCCTGGAGCTCCATGTCCCCCCTGCTTTGCAGTGCTTGTGGGGCCTGGAAGTTCCCCCTGGACTTTGCCAGGAATTTCTATCAGGAATCCTCCCAAAATAAGACTGAAGGAGAGCAAAATGATGGAGGGAATCTTCCCTCATTTCCCTGACTGTTTTGAACTCTTGCTGTTTTCCAGACAGTGGCAGGTGGAGGAATGAAGGGCATGTTGGGTTTTTAATGCCAGGAGAGCATTCCCATGGCAGGGATAGGCTGAGACTCCCAAAAACAGGGAATTGTGTGAATTTTAACAGGAGCTTAAGGCCAGTGTGAGTCTGCCAGAGCTTGGACTGGCTGGAATGACTCCAGGAGCTTTTGGGCTTTCCCTCCAACAGTTTTTCCTTTCTGTCTTCATCTTTTATTTTCCATCAGGAAAGCACAATGATTAAACAAATGATTAAACCTGGATGGATTTCTGTGGATATTTCTGAGGATATTTGTGTGGATATTTGTGTGGATATTTGTGTGGATGTTTCCCCCTGAGCTGCAGCTTGTGGCTGTTTCTCATCCCTTTGCTGGTTGGGAGTGGGTGTTGAATCTGTGGGAAATAATTCCTAATTCCTCTCTTTTCTCCCCACAGGTGTTTACAAAGTATGGGAAATGCTACATGTTTAACTCAGGAGAGGAGGGGCGGCCTCTCCTCACCACGGTGAAGGGGGGGACAGGGAATGGCCTGGAAATCATGCTGGACATTCAGCAGGACGAGTATCTGCCCATCTGGGGAGAAACAGGTAAGAGCTTCCTTTTCCTCAGGTGATTTCCTTGGAAAAAACATCCCATCCCATTTTCCTATCCCATTTTCCTATCCCATTATTCCATCCCATCCCATCCCATACCATCCCATCCCATCCCATCCCATCCCATCCCATCCCATCCCATCCCATCCCATCCCATCCCATCCCATCCCATCCCATCCCATCCCATCCCATACCATCCCATTGATCCCATCCTTCCCAGGCAATACCTGAACCATCTCTGGAGCCAGAGCCTGCTCACTGCAGGATGTGTCACTTTTCTTCCCAGGGTTTCTGGTGGCCCCTTGGGAGCAGAATTTTGGGGAGTGCTGGGCTGGGGTGTCCAGGCAGGAATGGCACAGCCTGTCGTGGGAGAGGGTGGCACCTGTGGGTGACAGGAGTTGGGGTGTCTGCAGAGGCTCCAGCACATCCCTGTGCCCTGGAAAGGCATTTCTGGGAGGCTGTGTTCAGGGTGGGCTCCAGCTGCTCTCTGGGTTTTGTTTCTCCTTGGAATTTGGGAATATTTGGGAATATTTGCTGCCCTGAGAGTTGTGTTTGCTGGTCAGGTGCTGGGTGGACCAAGGACTGGGTTCCTGGCTGTGGAGTGTTTGGGATGGATGGAATCTGTCTGGGAATGATCCCAGCTGGGCTGAGCCTCTCTGGAGGTGCTGGGCAGGAGAGCTGGGCTGTGGGATGTGATCCAGGTCCCCTGGACTGGGATGCAGCTCCTGCAGTGGGGGTGGGGTTACTGGGAACACTGGTGCCAGATCCTTTAATGAACCTGCTGCAGGAAGGATGGGCAGGAGGGTGGGGACAGCAGGGGACAGCAGGGGGACAGCAGGGGGACAGTGCCAGCATGGGGACAGCATGGGGACAGCAGGGGGACAGTGGCAGCATGGGGACAGCATGGGGACAGCAGGGGACAGCAGGGGACAGCATGGGGACAGCAGGGGGACAGTGCCAGCAGGGGGACAGCAGGGGGACAGCAGGGGACAGCAGGGGGACAGCATGGGGACAGCAGGGGACAGCAGGGGGGCAGCAGGGGACAGTGGCAGCATGGGGACAGCAGGGGGACAGTATGGGGACAGTGCCAGCATGGGGACAGCATGGGGACAGCAGGGGACAGCAGGGGGACAGTATGGGGACAGTGCCAGCATGGGGACAGCAGGGGACAGCAGGGGGGCAGCAGGGGACAGTGGCAGCATGGGGACAGCAGGGGGACAGTATGGGGACAGTGCCAGCATGGGGACAGCAGGGGACAGCAGGGGACAGTGGCAGCATGGGGACAGCATGGGGACAGCAGGGGGACAGTGGCAGCAGGGGGACAGCAGGGGACAGCAGGGGACAGCAGGGGACAGTGGCAGCAGGGGGACAGCAGGGGGACAGCAGGGGACAGCAGGGGACAGTGGCAGCAGGGGTGGCTGCCGCTCTCCTGAGCCCACATCTGCACTGGCAAGCTGCAGGAGCTGTGTGTGTGTGCAGAGCCCGGCAGGGACACCCAGCCAGGGTGAGCTGTGATTATTCTGGGGATCAGGGAGGGGAGAGGAGGAAATCTGACTCCAGGTCGGTGTCACCGTGGCTCTGCCGCCCCCTCCAGCACCCCTCAAACCCTGCTCAGAGCAGAGAGGGGATTTGGCTCCATTTGATCCTCATTCCCTTTCCTCTCTGTGGTGTTTGACTCTTCCCTGGGGCCCATCAGCCATTCCAAGCCCACAGGCCTTTAGAGGAGCTTTGCTCCCAGCTCCAGCTGCTGCTCCACACCAGCCTGGTCTGGCCCAGCTGAGGGGGAGGACACTGGGATTTGGGATAATCATTCCTCCCTCAGGGAGTTGGTTTGAGGTCTTGTCTTTTGTAAGGTGAAACAGGCTCATGGAGAGGTGGGAGCAGGAGCAGCCTCCACGTCAGGGTTTCATCTCCCACTGGAGAGATCCCCAGAGCTGCTCTGGGGGACCTGTGGGGACAGGAAACCACCCCAGGGGTGGCCTGGGGACATCCAGAGCTGGGGAACACCTGGAGCTTTGTGTTCAGCTCCAGTGGGATCTCATGTGGAATCCCAGGATGGTTTGGGCTGGAAGGGACCTTAAAAATTGTCCAGTGCCACCCCTGCCATGGCAGGGACACCTCCCACTGTCCCAGCTGCTCCCAGCCCTGTCCAGCCTGGCCTGGGACACTGCCAGGGATCCAGGGGCAGGAGCTGCTCTGGGCACCCTGTGCCAGCCCTGCCCACCCTGCCAGGAACAATTCCTGCCCAATATCCCACCCAGCCCTGCCCTGGGCACTGGGAGCCATTCCCTGTGTCCTGTCCCTCCATCCCTGTCCCCAGTCCCTCTCCGGCTCTCCTGGATCCCTTCAGGCCCTGGAAGTTTCCTTGGAATTTCTCCTTTCTGAAATTGTCCTAGAATTTTGTTCAACCAAAAGCTGTGAGTACAAATCAAAAGCAAGAAAATCCTTCCAGGGCTGTGAATGCTTCAAAAGCTTCATTTAAAAAAGAAAAAAAAAAAAAAACCAAGAAAAAAAAGAAGAAAAAGAAAAAGAAACAACAACAACAAACAAAACAAAACAAAAACAAAAAAAAACACCAAGGAAATATTCATTGAAGACAAATCCAAAGGAATCCAAACCCTCTTGCTTTGGGAATCTGGAAAAGCCAAGATAAGGCTCTAAAAAGCAGCAGATGAGGCATTCAAATGAAATCTGCATTTCCAGCTTTCCTTGGGGCTCTGTTGCTGTCAGATGCTCACAGCTGAAACAGGAGCTCTCAGAACTGCTGGGAAATATGGGAAACACGGGGAAAACCTTGGAATTTGGGGTGGTGCCACCAAGGTGACAAAGTTTGGGGCTGAACCCTGTCCCAGGAGCTCTGAAGCTCTTTGCAAACATTGGAATTTTATTGCTGCTTTTCCCAGCCCTGGGAGGTCTCAGAGCCTCGGGTGAGGTTTGGGATGCTCTGGTTCCCTTGGGAATCATCCAGGTCATTCCCATCCAGCCCTTCCCTTCTCCATTTCCTTCCTGCAGGAGCTCAGAGCACTTTAATCACCCCCAGGGAGACCCCAGGAGATTTCAGGGCAGGGAAAAGCCTTGGAGATAAAAGTCTCTTCCAAGGGCTAATTAAATTTAAGTGGATTAATCCCTTTGGCTCAGGATCATCTTTTTGCTCCTATTTTGTGCCTGAGACCTCCCAGGTGCTTCCTGAGAGCAGTTCTGAATTCCTGGTGCAGAGGAAGGTGTGGGAAGGGTTTTCCCTCCTGGGAAGGGATTTTTCTCCACTCTGGGAATGGGTTTTCCCTGCTGGAGAGGCTCTGGAAGAGTTTTAATTGTGCTGAGCAGCAGCAGCACCTGGCAGTGTTCTCTGAAAGCAGCATTGCTTGGGGCAGCTCTGGAGGGGCAAAATAATCTGAACTGGAATATGAAATAATCCAATCTGGAATATGAAATAATCCAATCTGGAACATGAAATAATCTGGTCTGGAATATGAAATAATCCAGTCTGGAATATGAAATAATCTGGTCTGGAACATGAAATAATCCAATCTGGAACATGAAATAATCTGTTCTGGAATATGAAATAATCTGATCTGGAATTTGAAATAATCTGATCTGGAATATGAAATCATCTGATCTGGAATATGAAATCATCTGGTCTGGAATATTAAATAATCTGGTCTGGAATATGAAATAATCTGATCTGGAATATGAAATAATCTGATCTGGAGGAGCTCTGAAAGAGGAAGAAGTCTCCTCTGAAAGGATGAAGACTCTGCTCTGGAATATTAAATAATCATCTCAGGAGGAGCCAAGAATCTGCTCTGGAGGAACAAAAATCTGCTCTGGAGGAATAAATAATCTGTTCTGGAATATTAAACAATCTGCTCTGAAGGGACAAAGAGTCTGTTCTGGAGGAACAAATCATTTGCCCTGGAGGAACAAAGAATCTGCTGGAATATTAAACAATCTGCTCTGGAGGAATAAATAAACAGCTTGGAAAGAGCAAAGAGTCTGCTCTGAAGGACAAACAAACTGCTCTGGGGGAATAAAGAATCTGCTCTGAAGGAGTAAATCATTTTCTCCAAAGCAATAAATAATCTGCTCTGGAATATTAAATTATCTGTTTTGGGGGAGCAAAGAATTTGCTCTGGAAGGACAAAAAGAATCTGGTCTGGAGGAAAAAATAATCTGGTCTGGAATATTAAATAATCTGATCTGGAGGAGTGAGTAATTTGCTTTGAAGGAATAAAAAATCTGCTTTGTAGGAGCAAATAAACAGCTCTGGAGGAATAAAGAATCTGCTCCGAAGGAACAAATAACCTGCTCTGGAATATTAAATTATCTTTTATTGATTATCTTTTATTGATTCTGCAGGAATCAATAATTTGCTCTGAAGGAATAAATAATCTGCTCTGGAGGGACAAAGAATCAGCTCTGAATATGAAACAATCTGCTCTGGAGGAATCAGTAATTTGCTCTGAAGGAATAAATAATCTGCTCTGGAATATGAAATTATCTGCTCTGGAGGAATCAGTAATTTGCTCTGAAGGAATAAAGAATCTTCTCTGAAGGAACAAATAATTTGCTCTGGAATATTAAATTATCTGCTCTGGAGGAATCAGTATTTGCTCTGAAGGGATAAATGATCTGCTCTGGAGGAATCAATAATTTGCTCTGAAGGGATAAATGATCTGCTCTGGAGGAATCAATAACCAGCTCTGGATATGAACCAACCTGCTCTGAGGGAACTGAGCTGCTCCCAAGGGCTCCTGCTGGGCTCCCTGCTGGAGCTGTTGGAGGAAAGGAGTGTGTGGGTGTGGGGGGACAAAGAGGGACAAAGAGGGGGCAGGGGGAGGAGGAGGGGTCTGGCTGTGGGGAAGGCACCAAATCCATGGATTCAGCCTTTTCCCTCCCTGTGCTTGGGGACAGCTGGGGACAGTCCCTCCAGGGGGCTGTGGGGTGGCCCTGGCACCCTGGGGACAGTGACAGGAGCCACTGTGGGTGCCCTGTGCTGTCCCTGGGCATTGTCCCTGTGCCCCAGGCACATTCCCCACCCTGGCTCCTGTTCTGGCCCAGCAGGGTGTGCCAGGTCTGCCTGGGACAGGCTGGGGACAGTGCTGAGCTGGGATGGGGACAGTGCTGAACCCCTGAGCTGATGTCCTGGTTTGAAGGATAGATATCTGCCAAAACAGGCAGAAGCTTCCCTTTGAAATGGAGAATGTAAACCCCTCCCTCCAAATTATTATAAATTTGAAATTAAGGGGCTCTCAGGCAAAGAGATGGGAATTAGGAATAACAGTTCTTTACTAGGAAAATTAAAATAGAAATGCAGTATTACACAGAACAATCCCAACCCTGCCAGAGTCAGAATCCAAGCTGACACCCGTCAGTCAGTCAGGGTGTTGGCACAGTCCCATTCAATGGTGGCTGCATCCTCCTGCAGGGGCAGATATGGTTCAGCTGGAGCAGTGCTCCTGGAGAAGGTGCAGTTTCCTCTGAAGCTCCAGGGATGATGTGGAAAGGTCTGGATTTCCTCTGGAATCCAGTGGAAAGAAGGTGCCTTGGTGTCCCAAATCTCAGTTTTTATCTGGGTAGGAAAGGCTTGGCTCCTCCCCTGGCTGGAGCATCTCCCAGTGGGATGATGGAATTTTATCAGTCATGCCCTGGGACTCACTGGCCATGAACAGGAGATATCTCCTGGAGGGAGGATGGGCTGTGGGAAGATAAAGATGATTGCCCAGCTGGTTTAAAGCTGGCCCATGAGCAGATAATGTGTGCCAGGAGATCAGGGGCACTGCCCAGCTGGGTTAACAGATGGGACAGAATCCACATTTCTGGCCCCATCAGCCCAACACAGCTGGGCTGGAGCAGCATCTCCAATCCCTGGGCACAGACTGGGCTGGCTGGGATGGGGTTGGAGTTCTGCCACCTCCAGCACTGCCAGGGAAACCTTTGGGGAAGGGGCTGTGCCTGTGTGGGGTGGAGACATTGGAATATTTGTGCTGTGGTTTTGCTTTTCCACAGCTGCTACTCCAGGGGAAGAGGGAAGAGAGGGAAGAGCCGTGTGCAGGGTCTGGCTGAGTGACAGGGATCCCCCTCTGGGAGCTGCTCTGAGGTTTTGGAGTGGGAGCAGTGGGAAGGGAAGGAGTTTGTGGGTGGAAAAGTCTCTTTTCTGTCCACAGAAGCTCAGGGTGAGGGAAGGAAAATGGGGATGTCCAGGGAGGGGAGGGGAGAGAGGGATTTGATGTTAACCATCCCAAAAAGTGCCATGCAGGGGAGGCAGGATTCCTGATCTTAGTGAGGAAAGGTGGCTTGGAATGCAGAGTTGTGGAATTGTTCAGGTTGGAAAAGCCCTCTGAGTCCAAACCCCAGCACTGCCAAGGCCACCACTGGCTCCTGTCCCCAAGTGCCACATCCACATGGATTGAAGTCCCTCCAGGGACAGGGGCTCCACCTCTGGACCAGCCTTTCCATGGAGGAACTTTCCCAATATCCAACCTAAGCTCCCCTGGCACACAGGAAGCCATTTCCTCTTGGATGGAATTCATGCCTGGAGAAAAAGGATCTGGAGCAGCTCTGCTCTTCCTTGGGATCTGCTCACCTTGGAGCCACCCAGGGGACCTTCAGCTCTCTTGGAATTGTCACTTCCAGGGAAGGATCCCACTTGCCCAAACCCAAGTCTGGTCCCAGTGGGGAGCAGAGGATCCCCCAGTTTGCTCCTCCAGCCCCAAAATGCTTCTCTCCATCATTTTTCCAACCTTTTCCTTCAAGTCCTGCAGGTCATGGGGACTGCCTGTAATCCCAGGCTGGAGCAGCTCACAGTGCACATGCCAAGGGATGTCAGAGCTGGTTCTGAGGGGAAATGTCAAAGCCCCTGTTTGTTTGCAGCCTGTCCCCTCAGCTGGAGCTGGCACCTGGCTGCAGTGTCACCCCAGTGTCACTCCAGGTGGAGTTCAGGTCAGTGTCCCAGGATAGCCTGTTCCAATCTGGAGCTTTGTTTTCCCCACTGTTTTTCTTGCCAGTGGAAATGTTCTGCTCCCGTCTGGTGTTTGCCTGGAATATTTATAGAGAAGATCCAGAGCTTTCCCCTCGCCAGACACAACCCAAGCTGTGCTGGACTCCTCCCAAATCTGCCTTTCCTGCTCCTCTTCCCGTCCCAAACACTCCTGGGGTGCTCCTTTCCCTGTCCCCACCCATCCCCTGCTGTGCCCAGAGCTGGGGGGGCATTTCCACTGCCAGGGCTCCTGGAGTCCCCTCCCAAGGGATGTTGGCACCTGGGAGGTGGGTTTGGGAGAGGAATGGGGTGAAATCCAGACTCCATAACTCCTTAAAAAGGGATTTTCCATCTAAGTAAGTGGAGGGATGGTGGATGGGTCATCACCATGGCGACAGCTGGGACTGATGGTCAGCTCTGAGGTGACAGGATGATGAGGAATTCCCTTGTTTGTCTCTCTTGGAAAATCCACCTGGATTCAGCTCTGCCTCATTCATACCCTGTTGCTGGATTTCACCTCCTGCTGTTTTCTCCCCATTCCTTGGAAACCTTCCAGTGCCAGCCCCACCATTCCCACTCAAATTCCCATCAGGCTGGCACTGATGGATATTTTGGTCTGTTTTCCCCCTCTCCAGCCCAATTCCAGCAGGCTGAGCTGCCTGGAGTTTTCCCAGGCTGGCTGAAAAATCCTGCCTCTCCTGCTGCCCCCAGAGCTGGGAATGCCCCGTGGGTGGCACCAAAAATCACTGCAAATGTTTTTATACTTCCATTTCTTTAACCATAAAATCCTCCACAGGGAGGGTGGCAGGAGGGGACAGGGCTGGGGGGACACCTGGGGACAGAGGGAGGTGCTGCAATGTTTCAGGATACAGAGAGGAAAAAATCCTTTCCTGAAAAAGGGAAGTTCCAGGGAGAGCTCAGAGCCCCTTGCAGGGCCTGAAGGGATCCAGGAGAGCTGGAGAGGGACTGGGGACAGGGATGGAGGGACAGACACAGGGAATGGCTCCCACTGCCCAGGGCAGGGCTGGGTGGGATATTGGGCAGGAATTGTTCCTGGCAGGGTGGGCAGGGCTGGCACAGGGTGCCCAGAGCAGCTCCTGCCCCTGGATCCCTGGCAGTGTCCCAGGCCAGGCTGGACAGGGCTGGGAGCAGCTGGGACAGTGGGAGGTGTCCCTGCCATGGCAGGGGTGGCACTGGGTGGGTTTAAGGTCCCTCCCAACCCAAGGATTCTGTGATCTCCCTTTCATCCCTACCAAAAAGTGGCTGGACCCTTGGACATCCCAGTCCCATCCATTCATCCATCATCCATCCATCCATCCATCATCCATCATCCATCCATCCATCCATCATCCATCCATCCATCCATCATCCATCATCCATCCATCCATCCATCATCCATCCATCCATCCATCCATCCATCCATCATCCATCCATCCATCCATCATCCATCCATCCATCATCCATCATCCATCCATCCATCCATCCATCCATCCATCCATCATCCATCCATCATCCATCCATCATCCATCCATCCATCCATCCATCCATCATCCATCCATCCATCATCCATCATCCATCCATCCATCCATCATCCATCCATCCATCCTCCATCCCATAGTGTCCCCTCCCCATCCCTGTGTATTTTCCTTCCCTCTGGCTCCTCCCCCAGCCAGACCCAGCTGCAGCTTTTCCCTGTTTCATTTTTCAGGATTTTCCAGGGAAGTGCTGGAGCTCCTGGAGGGGGGGATGTGCAGGATCTGGTTCTGTTCCCCTCAGAGCTGTGTTCCCTTATTTTTCCTTGATTTGGGATCCCACCAGGAGGTCATGGGACACCTGTTCCCTCACTTTAATCATTAAATTTAAATTTTTACTAATATCCATGGAGCTCTGGCTCTTGTGGCTCTTGTCCCTCCCGTGGTCACCCTTCACTGCCCCATGTGGTTGCCAAGGGATGCTCAGGGGAAGGGGATTTTTTATTCCTTCCCCAGCACAGAGAAGTTGTGGAAGCAGCATCCCAGGATGACCCCCAGGAGAGCTCCCAGACATTTGTTCCCTCTCTTTAATGATTACAAATTAAGCTTGATAGGACACGAGTAGGAGCTGGAATATGGAATTCCTGGCTGCTGCTCATCCAGCAAAACCTTTCCCAGCCCTGGGCTGGAATCCTGCTGCTTTCTCCTGCTCCTGGGTTATGTAAGGAGCTTTTCAATTAAATCCACGGAGCTCTGGCTCTCCTGCCTCCTCCTTTCACTGCCACACGTGATTGCCAAGGAATGCTGAGGTGGGAAGGGGATTTCTGTTCCTTGATCATGGAAGCAGCATCACCTGCCAGGAGCATCCCTGCCTGCCCTGGGATGACCCCCAGGAGCGTTTCCCAGACATTTGTTCCCTCTTTTCAATGATTAAATAGGAGCAAGGAGCTGGAATATTGAATTCCTGGCTCCTGCTTGCCCAGGAAAACCTTTCCCAACCCTGGGCTGGAATCCTGCTGCTTTCTCCTGCTCCTGGATTATGTAAGGAGCTTTTTAATAATATCCATGGAGCCATCTGGCCCCAGATTTGGGATGCAAATGCAATATGTTCCCTAAAAATAGCACAGTGGCTCGGTGGGGTTGTACAACACCTCCTGCTCCTCGGGAAGGGAGGGAGCTGGGAAGGGAGGAGCAGGGAAAATCCTCCAGGCTGGGGAGGAGTCTGCAGTCTCAGCTCCTGCCCCTTCCCTCTCCATCGCCCAGGGATGGGTGGCAGGCACTCAAACAGGCAAAAACTGGGAGATAAATCAGGAATTCCTGTAGGGAAGCTTTGGGTCCCAGGCCAGGGTCGGTGGAGCTGGAAGTTTATCCCAGTTTGTGCTGTAGGAATTCCAGAGCCGTGGAATGCTTTGGGCTGGGAGGGACACCTGCCCCATCCCAGTTCTGGCCTGGGACAATTCCAGGCTGGAATTGCAGAGGTGCAGGGGAAGCCCTGGCCCTGTGCCCCCATCCCTTGGGGCCAGACTGCAGAAACCCTTTTGCCTCTTTCCCAGCCTTTGCTCCATCCCAAATTCCCTCGGAGTCTCCTTTGCTGGCAAAGCCATTTTCCTTCTCTCTCCCCTCCTGCCATTCCCTTCTCCCTGAAGCAAATGGAAATGACAGCAGAGGTGTCATTCTGTGCAGGGATCACTCCAAACCTCCCTGAGCAGCCCCTTCAGACCCTGACCACCCTTTCCACGAGAGAATTTTCCCTAAATCCAGCCTGAGCCTCCCCTGCTGCAGCCTGAGACTGTTTCCTCTCATCCTGTCCCTTTTCCCCAGGAGAAATCTGAATTTCCCCACCCCTCCCCAGCTGCCTCATGCTGCCCAGGAGTTGTGGGGTCACCCCCGAGCCTCCTCTTCTCCAGGATAAATTCATTCCCGGTGAATGCAGCCGGGCTGGGCTCAGGCAGAGCCCCCAGGACACCATTCCTGCTGCATCCCGGTGGGAACAGCCCCTTTTCCCAGGGGATGTGGCAGACATCTCCCTTTTATCCAGGAGGAAATTCCTTGTCCCTGATTGCTCCCGGAGCTCAGCCCGCAGCAAAAACACCCCCAGGACAAATCTGGAGGTGTGGATTTCCCTGGAAAGCCAGGCTGGGATCAGCCTTCGCATTCCAGCTTCTCCTCCCCGTTCCCAGGCAGCTCCCGGGGAACTAAACCCCAATTCCATGGGAATGGGAGCAGGCTCGGGGCAGCCAGGCTGGTGGGACTGGTGCCTGCACAGGGTGGGATTGCAGCTGCTGCTTCCTTGGAGCCACGTTTCCATGGCATTTGGATTGGATTTTTTTTTTTTTTTTTTTTTTTTTTTTTTTTTTTTAATCTATAAATCTTTGTCTGGGAAAAATGTGAGCGTGGGGAGGTTGGTGAAGATTCCTGCCTGGATATGGAGGGGTTGGGGGCAGGAGAGTCCCTGGGAGCTCAGGGAGCAGCCAGGGATCCCCTGCTGCCAGGGCTGGGGGGAGCTGGGGACACAAACCCAAATCCTGCTGCTTGCAGGAATAAGGAGGGATGGGGGAGGATTTGGTGGGAGCAGGGAGCACACCCAGAGCAGCTCAGGCTGCTCCATCCCAGTGCTGGGAATTCCTGCCTTCCCAGGGCTCACACAGGAGGGGGGGCAGGTCCTGGGAATGTTGGGGAGCCCTGGGAATCTGGGGACCCCTGGAAAGATTGGGGAGCCCTAGGAAGGCTGGGGATCCCTGGGAGGGTTGGGGAGCCCTGGGAATTTGGGGAGCCCTGAGAAGTTTGGGGAGCCCTGGGAATGTTGGGGGAGCCCCAGGAAGGTTTGGGGGCCATTTCCCCCCTGGGCCCCTCCTGGGACACTTCCAGCCCAAGGAATTCCTGGGGATGTTGTTCCCATTTTACACAGGGGAGGCTGAGGCCAAGGACAGTGAAAATCTGGGAATCCAAACCTTCCCCAGCTCTGTTCCCTCTGCCCAGAGCAGGGGAGGATTTATGGGAATTTACTGAGGAATTTCCAGATGGAGCTGTGTGGGACCTGCTGTGGCTTCCTCCAAGTGGGAATATCCCCCTGGAGCTGCTGGCTGGGAAAATTCCAGAGGAGAACAACTCCAGAGCTGGGAGAACAACTCCAGAGGATAACAACTCCAGAGCTGGGATAACAATTCCAGAGCTGGGATAACAACTCCAGAGCTGGGATAACAGTTCCAGAGGATAACAGCTCCAGATCTGTGGGGTAACAGTTCCAGAAGTGAGGAATAACAATTTCAGAACTCAGGGACAACAATTCCACCTCCCAGCTCTGGCTGTATCCTCATTTCCCAGTAAATCAGAGCCAGGATCAGCTCCAGCTCTTCGTTCCCAGAGGGAATTGGGTGTGTTTGGACAGGTCCTGGCAGGGTGAGAGGGGAGCTCCCAGCTTTTGGCAGCACTTGGGATTTGAATTCCTGAATTTTCAGGGACGAGCTTGGTCCCAGCCAAGGTCTGCTGGAGCTCCCTGCAGAGTTTTCCAGGGATGCTCTTCCCAAAAAAAGTCATGGAAAGGCAAAGGCAGGAGTAGGAAGCTGAGCAGGTGCTGAATTAATCTCAGATTTAATTCAAGCTCCTTTAATCCTGCAGGGAAAAGAGCAGCTGGGATTTGTTGGGAGACACTGCCCTGGGAGCAGGAATGGATTTAATGTGTGGGAAAATGCAGTTCTCAAGGAATGTTGGATTATTCTAACCTGGAATGTGCTAAAATCTGAATTTCCAGGCTCTGAGAGTGGGGCTGGAGATGAAGGAGGTGGTTGGGCTTTCCCACATCCCAAAATAAAGTTTAAAACTGGGATGTGTCAAATATCAAGGGTTTGGAACTGATTTTAGTTTCTCTGAGTAAATCCAAGGATTCCAGGATTATTTTTCCCCATGGTGATGGGTGTTTATATAAACTGGAAAGGGAAGAGCAGTGGCTCAGCCCCAAAGCTCCAGGAGAAATTCCCAGAAAAAAACATTCTAAGTGATACTAAAATTGGAAAAAATTGGAAAACGTTTTGTCAGATTAGGAAAAAAAAAAAAAAGACAGATTGTCAAAAATTCATAAAATTGGAAATATTTATAAAATCTTGGCTGGGATTTTTCCCTGCAACATTCAGAGCCCTCTGCAGTGCCAGGGTTTCCACTGAGCTCTTTGGCATTTGCTGTGTCCAGGCAAAATTCCTTCAGAAAGGAATGATGCCAAACCCAGATTTTTGATGCTCTCCCTTTTCCCACAATTCCAGGAAATATTTAATCCCCACTAAAGCTTCTGAATCCCAGCATGGGTGTGGAATATTTCAGATGCACTTAAGGAGCTCTGATCCAGACATTTCCATCCAAGCTGGGCTTTGAACATCTCTCTCCTAGCAGCAAACAGGAATTTTGGAATAGGTTTTTTAGGAAAAGGGACATTTTTTCCAAACCAATTCCATGTTTTTGGTTTCATCCTTGTGCAAGAGAAGCAAGGAATTTTTCCTGGGGTTGGCAGCTCCTCTAAAAAAATCCTGTTTATTTTGTTTTCCTGGTTATCATCACTGATGGTGTTCTGCAATTGTGGGGTTTCATCCCAAAGTTTTTTCCATGGTGTGGCCTTTCTCTCCCTTTCCACTGGCTTCATTCCAGGATTTGACACCCAAAATTCCAAATCCTGCGGTTTTTAAGATTAATTTGGATTCCTGCAGGCTGGATCTTGGTTTGGATGGACAGGGATTTACCCTTGGAGGGGCCTGGATGCAGCCCCTGGGATGGGAGATCCATGGAATTGGAGCTGGGGCAGGTGCAGAAATGGGCAGAGGAGTTTCAGATGGAAAATATTTTGGGAAAATTCCTGTTGCCCAATAAATTAAACTAAATAGGAGTTTTTTCATGGGAGGTGTCAGGGAATTAGTGAGGGAAGCAGGTGGGATCTCCTCCAGAGTGCTGGCAGGGATCAGCAGGAGGGAATGGGAACTGGGCTGGGGGCTCAGGAAGGGTTTGAGCCTGGCCTGGCCTGGGGTTGGGCAGATCCTGGGGTGCTGTGGGGATGGGATGGGATGGAATGGGATTGGGGTGTTTCCTGGGATTGGGCAGATCCTGGGGTGCTGTGGGGATGGGATGGAATGGGATTGGGGTGTTTCCTGGGATTGGGCAGATCCTGGGGTGCTGTGGGCTGTGGGGATGGGATGGAATGGGATTGGGGTGTTGCCTGGGGTTGGGCAGATCCTGGGGTGCTGTGGGGATGGGATGGAATGGGATTGGGGTGTTGCCTGGGATTGGGCAGATCCTGGGGTGCTGTGGGGATGGGATGGAATGGGATTGGGGTGTTGCCTGGGATTTGGGCAGATCCTGGGGTGCTGTGGGCTGTGGAGATGGGATGGAATGGGATTGGGGTGTTGCCTGGGATTTGGGCAGATCCTGGGGTGCTGTGGGGATGGGATGGAATGGGATTGGGGTGTTGCCTGGGGTTGGGCAGATCCTGGGGTGCTGTGGGGATGGGATGGAATGGGATTGGGGTGTTGCCTGGGATTGGGCAGATCCTGGGGTGCTGTGGGGATGGGATGAAATGGGATTGGGGTGTTGCCTGGGATTTGGGCAGATCCTGGGGTGCTGTGGGCTGTGGAGATGGGATGGAATGGGATTGGGGTGTTGCCTGGGATTGGGCAGATCCTGGGGTGCTGTGGGGCTGTGGGGATGGGATGGAATGGGATGGAATGGGATTGGGGTGTTGCCTGGGATTTGGGCAGATCCTGGGGTGCTGTGGGCTGTGGGGATGGGATGGAATGGGATTGGGGTGTTTCCTGGGATTGGGCAGATCCTGGGGTGCTGTGGGCTGTGGGGATGGGATGGGATGGGATTGGGGTGTTGCCTGGGGTTGGGCAGATCCTGGGGTGCTGTGGGCTGTGGGGATGGGATGGAATGGGATTGGGGTGTTCCCATCACCATTTGGTTAGGAGTTTGTTCCCTGAGCTGGGGCAGTGTGTGCTTGGGGCTGGGGTGTCCCAGGGCTGGCAGCAGTGTCGGGCTGGGGTCTCCAGAGTCCCACACTCCTGGACCAGCTCCTGTGCTGAGCTGGGAGGTGACACCTTGGAGCAGCTGGAGGGAGGGATCCAAGCACTGGGATGATCCATTTGTCCTGGCAGGTCCCAGCCCAAACCCACCCCCACCTGTGGGGTCTCTGTTTGCCTTGGCAGCTCCTGGGTGAGCAGGGTGTGTTTAGGGGGGATTTTGGGAAGGAATTCCTGGTTGTGAGGGTGGGCAGGGCTGGCACAGGGTGCCCAGAGCAGCTCCTGCCCCTGGATCCCTGGCAGTGTCCCAGGCCAGGCTGGACAGGGCTGGGAGCAGCTGGGACAGTGGGAGGTGTCCCTGGTAGGTCCCTCCCTACCCAAACTATTCCAGGATTCCATGAACTCCTGAATTCCTGAGATCCACAAAACCTCACCCAGTGTCCCCTCCTTGTTCCCTGTCCCCTGCCCGTGTCCTCCCAGCTCTGTGCAGACCTGGAGAAGCAGCTCCAGAGCTGGCAATGGTTGGGATTCCTGCTCCTGAGATTCTCCCAGAGCTGTTAGAAGTTGAAATGCACAATGAAATAGTAGGAAAATCCTACAGAATAGTGGGAAGCTGAGGAATGATTCATCCTCCAGCAGAAACTGCTGAGATGTGGAGGCGGCACTGCTGGCCACAGCGTGGATCCAGATCCAGGAATATTCAGGTTTAGACCAAACTGGGCCTTGTTAACAATTTCCTCTGTCAGTCCTTGGTCCCAGATGGAATCCTGGGTTTGTTGGGGTGTGAGAGCAGCAGCAGTCCCGAGGAGGGGAGGTGGCAGCCCCGGTGTGTGGGGCCGGTCTGATCTCATCAGTTCTTCCAAAGCCACTTGGTGACTTCTGTCCACTCGTTTAGTGGAAAAGAGGGACTGAGCTCGAGATACTCCACATGGATTTGGGAAACTCCCCATCACTTCACTCTGCTGTGTGGCCTTGGTTTGAAAGGTGTCTCTGAGGACCCTCTTTAGTGAGGCAGGTGTTACCGAGGTCCCGGCTCAGGGTCAGCTCTGAGCAGAGGCTCATCCCGGGCTGGGCTGGGCAAATTCCCTTCCCCAGGCAAAAAGCAGCTCCGAGCATCCCGTCCCCTGGAAGCTGCGGAGCCAGAGGCAGCAGCTGCCCCTGCCCTGCTTGTCCCCGGGCCCGGCCAAACCTTTGTTTTCTCAAGTACCCGTGAGTACCGGCAGTCAGCGTTTCCCAGCAACTCGTGGGGAAAATTCTGTAGGCAAGAAGGAACAAAAGAAAAGAAACCCAACCCCCAACATATGGCCCAGCCCAAAAGGCTTTTCCAGCCTCGAGCAGCTGCCAAACTCAAAATTCCTTGAAATTGAGGACATTTGTTATGTCATTGCGTGGCCTCGGCTGTGTCAGGGATGGGACAGCAGAGGGGCACCTTGAGTCCGTGAATCCTCAGCCTGGAGCCCTTCTGGAGAATGGGAAGGGCTCGGGCTGGGGAAGGAATTGGTTTGGTTTGGGAATGTCAGCGAAGTGTCCTGGAACCAAATTCCAGCTGGAAAGGGGAGGTCCCCTCCTGGTTCCTCTTCCTTGGAAGTTCAGAGCAGGCTGGAGCCGCTCGTCAGGGAGGGGGAGCTGGGATGGGGAGCCGGGGCTGCTCCGGGTGCTGACAGGAGGAGATTTGGCAGTCCCGGATTTCCTCCCTCGCTCACCAGCATCCCATCGTCCGGCCGGGAACGTTCCAGCTGCTCTGGATCTCTTCCTGACCTCCCACTTGTGTTGCAGAGGAGACGACGTTCGAGGCTGGAGTCAAAGTGCAGATCCACAGCCAGTCGGAGCCGCCCTTCGTGCAGGAGCTCGGATTTGGGGTGGCCCCCGGGTTCCAGACATTCGTGGCCACCCAGGAGCAAAGGGTGAGTGCAGGATGGAGGGATGGATGGATGGATGGATGGATGATGGATGGATGGATGGATGGATGGATGATGGATGGATGGATGGATGGATGGATGATGGATGGATGATGGATGGATGATGGATGGATGATGGATGGATGGATGGATGGATGGATGGATGATGGATGGATGGATGGATGATGGATGGATGGATGGATGGATGGATGATGGATGGATGATGGATGGATGGATGATGGATGGATGGATGATGGATGGATGATGGATGGATGGATGGATGGATGGATGATGGATGGATGGATGATGGATGGATGATGGATGGATGGATGGATGGATGGATGGATGGATGGATGGATGGATGATGGATGGATGGATGGTGGATGGATGATGGATGGATGGATGATGGATGGATGGATGATGGATGGAGGGATGGATGGATGATGGATGGATAGATGATGGATGGATGATGGATGGATGGATGGATGGATGGATGATGGATGGATGGATGATGGATGGATGGATGGATGGATGGATGGATGATGGATGGATGGATGGATGATGGATGGATGATGGATGGATGGATGATGGATGGATGATGGATGGATGGATGGATGGATGGATGGATGGATGGATGGATGATGGATGATGGATGGATGATGGATGGATGGATGATGGATGGATGGATGGATGATGGATGGATGGATGGATGATGGATGGATGATGGATGGATGGATGATGGATGGATGGATGGATGGATGGATGGATGGATGGATGATGGATGGATGGATGGATGGATGATGGATGGATGATGGATGGATGGATGATGGATGGATGGATGGATGGATGATGGATGGATGGATGATGGATGGATGGATGATGGATGGATGGATGGATGGATGATGGATGGATGATGGATGGATGGATGATGGATGGATGGATGATGGATGGATGGTGGATGGATGATGGATGGATGGATGGATGGATGGATGGATGGATGGATGGATGATGGATGGATGATGGATGAATATCCCCCCTTGCACATGGGAAATGTAGAGAAGAGCAGATTCAGGCACTCCCAGCTCTAGGGTGTTCCTTTTTCCAGGGGTTTTTGCCAGAGTTTTTCTACTGGGAGAGGGAAGAGCTCATTCCTGGGATTTTGTGACTGGTTTAAAATCATCCAAATCTCCAAAGCCTTTTCCAGGAGAGCTGGAGGGATCTGCAGCTTTCAACTCCCTCCACAATCCCTCTTCCCAGAAAGTAATTTTTAACCTAATTACAGCCATTAATAACTTCCTCTAATTAATTATCCCTCAGGGACCTTCTGGGCTTTCCCACCTTCCCACTGTGCAGCTTTTATCCCAATCCCTGATTTAGTCTGGGTCTTTCCCACTAAATCTCCTGTGCTGCTCCTTTAATAAAACAAAGCCAAAGGTGGAACAGCTCCAGGAAAATCCCCCAGGGGCTGAGCCCACACAGCTACTGGCGTCCTGAACCCAGAGATTTACACCCTGGGCCATAAAAGAAATGATCCTGCAGCTGGAAAATAACAGGAATTAAAATACAGTGGAGCTGGTTTCCCATCTGCCAGCTCAGAGCAGCCTCAGGGAGTTAAGAGCTCTTTTTCCAGGGATAAAAAATGTGGAGTGGGGAAGATTTGGGATGGTGGGAGCTGTGAATCCTGTGTGGGACAAGAATTTGGGGTTCATTCTGCCTCTGGAATCATTCCCTGTGGCCCTGCTCAAGTCCTTCCCTCCTTTCCCCATCCCACTCTGGAGATCAGAGCATTCTCTGGGCTTTTCTCCTGGTTTTCTGCTTTCCCAGGGCTGCAGCTGCTCAGCACCAGTGAGGATTCACATCTTGGGGATAAATTCTGGCTTTTCACCCAGAGCTTCCCAGCTCTGTCTAGAGCCAGCTCTGGCTCCATGGTTGGGATCTCATTAAATCTCCCTCCACAATGAGCTGTCAGGCTGGAAAAATGGAATTAAATCAGCTTTGCTCCTCCTCCTGCAGTGGCTGAGCCCCGTGCTTCCTGCAAGGAGACATTTTTGGGATGCATTTCCCACCTTGGGATTTAATGCAGGAGTGTCCTGGGAGGACCTGGCAAGGGTTGGAAATGCTGAGTCAGCAACAAAAACTCCTGAGAAAGCAATTCCAGCAGGAGCTTTGTCCATAAACTCTGGTGGGTGGGTTAAAGAGGCCAAGCTGCTTCTGGATGCTTGGCCTGGGGAGACATTTCCTGGTTAAAAAAAAAAGTGGGATTGTACATCCTGGATGAGACACCAGGGGTGAACAAACTGTGACCTTCCAGGACCTGAAGGGGCTGCAGGAAAAATGGAGAGGGAATATTTCCAGGGATGGAGGGACAGGACAGGACCCAGGGAATGGCTCCACTGCCCAGGGCAGGGCTGGGTGGGATATTGGGCAGGAATTGTTCTGGGTGGCACAGGGAAGGGACCAGCACCTCCAGAGAGCTCCCAAGGGAGGCCAGGACCCTCTGGAATTGGGAATTGCCCCTCAGTTCCCACCACTCTGCCCTTGGATTGAGGCCCTTCCATTTTCCCCTTTCCAGGCACTTTTGGGTGAGCCTGGTGTTGGAACCTCCCCCTCCAGACCTTGGGCAGCTGCACCATCCCTGCAATATTCCCCTTTTTCCTCACCATGGCCCCAAGGCTTGCACAGACACTCTAAATCCATATTTTTAATTGCTGAGCCCATGGAGAAAGAGAAATTCCTCTTTCCTTCCCCTTTTCCAGGCTGGTTTTTGCAGAGCTGCACAGGACATTCAGGGAAACTTTTCCTGGAAAAGGGCAATTCCTGCCAAGTTTGCCATAAAAATTTCAGAGGCTTCAGTGATACCCTGAGTTCTGAGCTGGAACAATGTTTGGTGGGGCTCTGGAAACTCATCCCCTCCAAAGGTTTTATGGGATAGAGAGCAGAACTGCAGATCCAGAGTGGGGTTAGAGAGACAGCAAAGTAGGATTGAGGGCTGGCAGTGATGGCTTGGAAACCCTTATTCCCAGTCAGAGTGGAGGCACTGGGATTTGGGAACTGGGAGGAATTAAAGAGCATTTCCCATGTTTGAGGTGTCATTTTAGAAGGGATGGGGTGCCAGACACAGGCAGGAAATGTGAATTCCTTCCCAATATCCCACCTGTCCCTGTCCCCCCCACTGCCCAGGGCAGGGATGGGTGGGATATTGGGAAGGAATTCCTGGCTGGGAGGGTGGGGAGGCCCTGGAGTGGATTTCCCAGAGCAGCTGTGGCTGCCCTGGATCCCTGGCAGTGTCCCAGGCCAGGCTGGACAGGGCTGGGAGCAGCTGGGACAGTGGGAGGTGTCCTGGAGTTGGAATTGGATGAGATTTAATGTCCCTCCCAACCCAAACCATTCCACAATTCCATGGATTTACATTTCCTAACCCTTGCTCTGAGCATTTTCTCCCACCTATTTTCTGACCCCTCCTGGATAAAGATTCACCTCCTGATTTCTTTGTTCCCCTCAATCCCACAAACTCTCCCAGTGGATTCTTTCCCATTTATCTCAAAATTTGAATTAACTGGGAGCAATTCCAGTGCCATTGACTGGGAGCAATTCCATACCATTAACTGGGAGCAATTCCAGTGCCATTGACTGGGAGCAATTCCATACCATTAACTGGGAGCAATTCCATGCCATTAACTGGGAGCAATTCCATACCATTGACTGGGAGCAATTCCACACCATTAACTGGGAGCAATGCCATACCATTAACTGGGAGCAATTCCAGTGCCATTGGCTGGGAGCAATTCCACACCATTAACTGGGAGCAATGCCATACCATTAACTGGGAGCAATTCCAGTGCCATTGACTGGGAGCAATTGCAGTGCCATTAACTGTGAGTAATTCCAGTGCCATTAACTGGGAGCAATTCCAGCACCATTAACTGGGAGCAATTCCACACCATTAACTGGGAGCAATTCCACACCATTAACTGGGAGCAATTCCAGTGCCATTGACTGGGAGCAATTCCAGTGCCATTGACTGGGAGCAATTCCATACCATTAACTGGGAGCTGGGATCAGCCAGCTGTGGCTGCTCTGGGTTCTTCAGCATTTCACAAGGGCTGGAGCTGCCTGAGATGGAAATTCCATGATGCTGCTGAATGGAAGGTTCTGGTTCTGGTTTTTTGGGGTATTCCCCTGGGATCTCTCAGATTTTTGGAGGACTCAGCCTCCTTTTATCCCAATTTCCCAGCAGCATTTCCCTCTCTCTTTCCCCATTGCCTGATATCTGACATTCCCCTCTAATGTATAACCCTTCCTTTTAATTTTTAATCCTTATAGAATTCACAGTTTTTCCCCATTGCTTCTTCCATCTTCCAATATCCAATTTCATTTGCCAGCAAACCTACAGTTTGTTTGTAAATCTCTTTTTCCATTCATCAATCAGTGGAATCCCTCCCATTGTTTCTTTTATCTCTCAGTTCTAGCCTTAACTACCAGCAGATCCCCAGCTCATTTGTAAAGACAAATCCAACATTCCTCTCACTCCCAACTCAGGATATTCCAGGATTTTACGAGGCTGCCCTGACCTCTGCTGGGATCTCTGCACCACATTTCCCTGTCTGAGGAAATGAGCCAGGCAGGAAGAGCAGGGACAGCACTTCCCAGGAGTGGAAGGAAGGAGCCCTGGGGCTGCAGGCAGGTGGTGGCAGGAAGGGAAAGGCTGTGGCAGCAGCTGATCCTGCCCTGCCCCTGGCATCTCTTCCCTCCAGCTTTTCCAGACTCATCCCCTCTTCTCCTGCCATTTGGGACAAGCAGGATCCATCCAGCTTCCAAAGAGTCAAATCAATTTTTGCCTTCTGCTTTTGGCACCTGCCAGCTGGGAACTGACCCCAGTAATCCTGGAGAAAGCTGGGATCAGGAGGGTTGGAAAAGCATTTAATTCATTAAATTATTAGATTCATTAATTATTAATGACTGCAAAAGGGCCAGGCTGGGAGTTTGTCACCCTCAGTTAGAGGCTGGAGCTGGATTTCTCCAGGCAGGAGCCCTTGGGAAGCTGCCAGGGAGGACAGTCCTGCAGGTCCGAGGGCTGGGATGTTCCTGCTGCCTTTCCCTGCTTTGCTGGGGTTTGTTCTCACTTCGGAGGCAGCAGGGAGGGTGCAGGGAGCAGCTCCACAATTCTGGGGCTGGTCCAGCTCTGGATTCCTCCCACCAAGCCCCAGTTGGGATGATCGGGAAGAAAGGAAAGGGAGGGATTCCCTCAGGAACAGGAGGGGATCTGGAGGGGGTGCAGGGAGAGGGATCAAACCCAATTCTGCTCCTGCTCCTTGGGTGCCTTTCTCAGCATTCCAGCAGCTCCAGTGTCACAGAGAGCAGGAGTCCAGCTCTGAAATGAGCTCAGCAGTTCCACGGGGTCAAGGCTTTGGGTGGAAAGGCTTTTCCTGAGGTTTCAGCCTGATTTGGCCAGGGAGGGATTCATAGTAGCCCTTAAAGGATGGGATCCTCTGGATTTAACCCGGGATTCCCGTGCCAGGCTGGGAGAAAACTCCACAAGCTCCAGGGAATGTGCACATTTTCCTGCTCAGGGAAAGTTTGGTGGAGCTGTTCCAGTCTGTAAAGTGGAGCCTGCCAGGCAGAAATTCCAGCTGATCCTTCCACAGCTGCTCCCACTCCCAAGACGTTCATTGTCACCAGGAGTGTCAGTTCAGGACGTTCATTGTCACCTGGGAGTGTCACCTCCAGGACGTTCATTGTCACCAGGAGTGTCAGTTCAGGACGTTCATTGTCACCTGGGAGTGTCACCTTCAGGATGTTCATTGTCACCTGGGAGTGTCATCTCCAGGATGTTCATTGTCACCTGGGAGTGTCCCCCCCCACCTCCCCTGGCACCGGGAGAGCTCCTCGGGGACAGCTTGTCCCAAGTGAGTTATCCCAGGAATCAGGGAGCTCCCGGGAGGGGCAGTGCCCTGAGGGACTGCAGTGGCTGCCGTGCAACAGGAGCTGCTGTGACAGGGGAGATGTCCTGCCCTGTCCCTGTCCCATCCCTGTCCCCAGCTGATGTCCCAGCTGACACCCCTGTCCTGTCCCCAGCTGATGTCCCTGTCCCTGTCCCCAGCTGACGTCCCTGTCCTGTCCCCAGCTGACACCCCTGTCCTGTCCCAGCTGACACTCCTGTCCTGTCCCAGCTGATGTCCCTGTCCTGTCCCAGCTGACACCCCTGTCCTGTCCCCAGCTGATGTCCCTGTCCTGTCCCAGCTGATGTTCCTGTCCTGTCCCCAGCTGATGTCCCAGCTGATGTCCCTGTCCTGTCCCAGCTGATGTCCCTGTCCTGTCCCAGCTGATGTTCCTGTCCTGTCCCCAGCTGATGTCCCAGCTGATGTCCCTGTCCTGTCCCAGCTGATGTCCCTGTCCCTGTCCCCAGCTGACACCCCTGTCCCTGTCCCAGCTGATGTCCCTGTCCTGTCCCAGCTGACACCCCTGTCCCTGTCCCCAGCTGATGTCCCTGTCCTGTCCCCAGCTGATGTCCCTGTCCCTGTCCCAGCTGACACCCCTGTCCTGTCCCCAGCTGATGTCCCTGTCCCAGCTGATGTCCCTGTCCTGTCCCAGCTGATGTCCCTGTCCCTGTCCCCAGCTGATGTCCCAGCTGATGTCCCTGTCCCTGTCCCCAGCTGATGTCCCTGTCCCTGTCCCAGCTGATGTCCCTGTCCTGTCCCAGCTGATGTCCCTGTCCTGTCCCCAGCTGACGTACCTGCCCCCGCCCTGGGGCGAGTGCCGCTCCCCGGAGCTGGGCCTGGCGTTCTTCCCGGTGTACAGCGTGACAGCCTGCAGGATCGACTGCGAGACCCGCTACATCGTGGAGAACTGCAACTGCAGGATGGTGCACATGCCAGGTCAGGGGGGGCCTGGGGCACTGGGGGCAGTGGGGCACTGGGGGACACTGGGGGCACTGGGGGCACTGGGGGCACTGGGGGCACTGGGGGCACCTGGAGAACTGCAACTGCAGGATGGTGCACATGCCAGGTCAGGGGGGGCCTGGGGCACTGGGGGCACTGGGGGCACTGGGGACACTGGGGTACTGGGGACACTGGGGACACTGGGGACACTGGGGGCACTGGGCACTGGGGACACTGGGACACTGGCGACACCTGGAGAACTGCAACTGCAGGATGGTGCACATGCCAGGTCAGGGGGGGCCTGGGGCACTGGGGGCAGTGGGGACACTGGGGGCACTGGGGCACTGGGGGCACTGGGGACACTGGGGGCACTGGGGACACTGGGGGCACTGGGGACACTGGGGTACTGGGGACACTGGGGGCACTGGGGGCACTGGGGGCACCTGGAGAACTGCAACTGCAGGATGGTGCACGTGCCAGGTCAGGGCAGGGACACTGGGCACTGGGGACACTGGGGACACTGGGGGCACTGAAGTACTGGGGACACTGGGGGCACTGGGGCATTGGGGACACTGGGACACTGGGGACACTGGGGCATTGGGGACACTGGGGACACTGGGGGCACCTGGAGAGCTGCAACTGCAGGATGGTGCACATGCCAGGTCAGGGCAGGGACACTGGGGACACTGGGGGTACTGGGGACACTGGGGACACTGGGGCACTGGGGTAACGGGGGGTGCTGGGGACACTGGGGCACTGGGGACACTGGGACACTGGGGAACACTGGGGCACTGGGGACACTGGAGGACACTGGGGACACTGGGGACACTGGGGGCACTGGGGGCACTGGAGGACACTGGGGGCACTGGAGGACACTGGGGGCACTGGGGTACTGGGGACACTGGAGGACACTGGGGGCACTGGGGACACCTGGAGAACTGCAACTGCAGGATGGTGCACATGCCAGGTCAGGGCAGGGACACTGGGCACTGGGGACCTGGGGACACTGGGAGACACTGGGGACACTGGGGGCACTGGGTCACTGGAGGACACTGGGGGCACTGGGGCACTGGGGACACTGGGGCTCACTGGGGACACTGGGGGCACTGGGGACACTGGGGGCACTGGGGACTCAATCATGCAGGACCAGCACTGCTCACCTGGCAGAATTGACAACAAAACAATAACAATTATTGCTGACTGCAAGGAGCCCATGCTATAACAGGAGCTGCAAACCAAAGCTGGGTGGAGCAGGGAGTGGGCAGTGCCCCCGTGTCTCCCCAGCGCTGTGTCTGTACCAAACAAACAAGTGAAACGTTGTGAACATCCAGAGTTTGTATTTCACTGACCTGGCTGTGTCCTGTCCCTGCAGGGGACGCTCCCTTCTGCACCCCGGAGCAGTACAAGGAGTGTGCAGAGCCTGCACTCAGTGAGTACAGCAGGGCCTGAGGGGGCACAGCAGTGCTGGGGATCCAGCAATCCCAGGGGGTTCCAGAGAATTCCAGCAATCCCAGGGGGTCCCAGAAATCCCAGGGGATCCCAGCAATCCCAGGGGTTCCAGAAATCCCAGGGGATCACAGAAATCCCAGAGAATTCCAGCAATCCCAGGGGTTCCAGAAATCCCAGAGAATTCCAGAGAATTCCAGCAATCCCAGGGGGTCCCAGAAATCCCAGGGGATCACAGAAATCCCAGAGAATTTCAGCCAATCCCAGGGAATTCCATCAATCCCAGGGAATTCCAGCAATCCCAGAGAATTCCATCAATCCCAGGGAATTCCAGCAATCTCAGGGAATTCCAGCAATCCCAGAGAATTCCAGCAATTGCAGAGAATTCCAGCAATCCCAGGGAATTCCAGCAATCCCAGAGAATTCCAGCCAATCCTAGAGAATTCCAGCAATCCCAGAGAATTCCAGCAATCCCAGGGAATTCCAGCAATCTCAGGGAATTCCATCAATCCCAGAGAATTCCAGCAATCCCAGGGAATTCCAGCAATCCCAGGGAATTCCAGCAATCCCAGAGAATTCCAGCCAATCCCAGAGAATTCCAGCAACCCCAGAGAATTCCTGCAATCCCAGAGAATTCCATCAATCCCAGGGAATTCCATCAATCCCAGGGAATTCCAGCAATCCCAGAGAATTCCAGCAATCCCAAGGAATTCCAGCAATCCCAGAGAATTCCTGCAATCCCAGAGAATTCCAGCAATCCCAGGGAATTCCAGCAATCTCAGGGAATTCCAGCAATCTCAGGGAATTACATCAATCCCAGAGAATTCCAGCAATCCCAGAGAATTCCTGCAATCCCAGGGAATTCCATCAATCCCAGGGAATTCCAGCAATCTCAGGGTATTCCAGAAATCCCAGAGAATTCCTGCAATCCCAGAGAATTCCATCAATCCCAGGGAATTCCATCAATCCCAGGGAATTCCAGCAATTGCAGAGAATTCCAGCAATCCCAGAGAATTCCAGCAATCCCAGGGAATTCCAGCAATCCCAGAGAATTCCTGCAATCCCAGAGAATTCCATCAATCCCAGGGAATTCCAGCAATCTCAGGGTATTCCAGCAATCCCAGAGAATTCCAGCCAATCCCAGAGAATTCCAGCAATCCCAGGGAATTCCTGCAATCCCAGAGAATTCCATCAATCCCAGAGAATTCCAGCAATCCCAGGGAATTCCAGCAATCCCAGGGCGTCCCAGAAATCCCAGGGGATCTCAGGAATCCCAGGGGTTCCAGAAATCCCAGGGGATCCCAGAAATCCCAGAGAATTCCAGCCAATCTCAGGGAATTCCATCAATCCCAGGGAATTCCAGCAATTGCAGAGAATTCCAGCAATCCCAGAGAATTCCAGAAATCTCAGGGAATTCCAGCAATCCCAGAGAATGTCCCTTGAACATTTTGTGTCCCTGGGGCACTGTGTGTCCCCTGGGCATTGTGTGTCCCTTGGGAATTTCGTGTCCCTGGGGCACTGTGTGTCCCTTGGGGATTTCGTGTCCCTTGGGAATTTCGTGTCCCTGGGGCACTGTGTGTCCCTTGGGAATTTCGTGTCCCTGGGGCACTGTGTGTCCCTGGCCCCTCCTGGGGGACAGTCTCTGTCCCCTCCCTGCTCCATCAGTCCCTGCTGTCCCCCAGGTCTCCTGGCAGAGAAGGACAGCAGCTACTGCATCTGCAGGACCCCCTGTAACCTCACCAGGTACAACAAGGAGCTCTCCATGGTCAAGATCCCCAGCAAGACCTCGGCCAAGTACCTGGAGAAGAAGTTCAACAAGTCAGAAAAATACATCTCGTGAGTGGGGGGCCCTGAATGCCTTTGGTTTTTGGGAAATGCCCAGTCCTGGCCAGTCCATCCCCAGCACAGGGTGTCCCCCAGGGAAGAGCACAGTGACAACCTGGAAGAGGTGAGGTTGATTTCTTCTCAGCAGAACAGTCTGAGTTCCTTCCCAGGGATTGTCCTCATGGGAATCTTCCAGTCCCACCAAAAAAGTGCAGAATTCCCCAGTTTTGCTCATCCTTTTGGAGATTTGAATCTCTGGGCTGAGGTCCTCAGGCCTGGAGCTCTCCCAGCCCTGGGTGTGTGATTGCTGTGTGGGAAGTGAGAGTTGTTCCAGGTCCTTTGGATTCTGCTCACAGAATCACAGACTCAGGGAATGGATTGGAAGGAAACAAATTCCAGTGCCACCCCTGCCATGGCAGGGACACTCCCACTGTCCCAGCTGCTCCCAGCCCTGTCCAGCCTGGCCTGGGGCACTGCCAGGGATCCAGGGGCTGCTGCTCTGGGCACCTCCCTCACAATCAGGAATCTGCATCCATTAAAAGAATTCCCAGTAAAGTGAGATCCAAGATCCTGAGGAGTTCTGGGGAAACCTTTCCCACCTGCTCCAAAGGCCCCCAGAGCCCTGAGGGTGCCCTGAGCTCCTGCTCTGCTCCATTCCAGGTTCTGTGGGTTCTGAGGACCCCAGAGAGAGGAACAATCCAGACAAAGGGGAATAAAACCCCAAAATCCTGTTTTTCCTTTATCCCAAAGGATTGAGCCACCACTGGCTCCTGGGCTGAAGTTTCTCCCCTTTCCACAGAGAGAATATTCTCGTGCTGGACATTTTTTTTGAAGCACTCAACTATGAGACCATAGAGCAGAAGAAAGCCTATGAAGTTGCAGCCTTACTTGGTAAGGGGGGACTGGGACCAGTTTGGGATCTCCACTGGTCTGGGAGGGGTCCAGCCTTGAAAGCCCCAGCAAGGCCCCATCTGCACTTCCCTCACCCAGCAATGGGTTCTCTGTGTGTTCATGGAAGGTTCTGGAGCTGCCCCACCCCTGCCTGCTCCCTCTTTTTGGAGATTTTGGGGCTGGGTGGGTGCTGGGTGCCCTCTGTGGTGCAGGGGACATCCCAAAACCATCTCCCATCACCTCCTCCCTGCTCCAAATCCACATTTTCCAGCTGAGCTCTTTGCTTTTGGATGCCTCACGAGGAGCTGGAGGAGACCCTGGAAGGTTCTGCTCCATCCCTGCCTGCTCCCATTTTTGGGAGATTTTGGGGCTGGGTGGGTGCTGGGTGCTCTCTGTGGTGTCTCCTGGGCAGTGTGTGGAGGACATCCCAAAATCTTCCCTGCTCCAAATCCACTTTTCCAGCAGGAGGTGGAGGAGACCCATGCAAGGTTCTGGAGCTGCTTCCAGCCCCCCATTTTTGGGGATTTGGGGTTGGGTGGGTGCTGGGTGCTCTCTGTGGTGCAGGGGACATCCCAAAACCATCTTCCCATCACCTTCCCTGCTCCAAATCCACTTTTCCAACCAGGCCTGGGCCCTTTGGATGCCTCAGGAGCCCCAGATCACCTCCAGCTTTGGGGTCCCAGCTGTAGATTTGGGGTTTTTGGGGGGTGAGCCCTCCCCAGCCCTGCCTGAGCCACCCCAAATCCCTGGATCCCTCTGGGATGCTGCAGTGCTCAGCACCCGGGAAGCTGGGGCTGGGTCACCCCTGGCACATGGAGGTGTCCCCATGTCACCCCACTGCCAGATGCCCCCTCAGGAGCCCTTCTGCACCTCCTGGGCTTTTCCAGGAATTCCAGGGGAGGAGGAGGAGCCTGCTGGGGCCTCTCTGAGCCAAACCCCACGTGCACCCATTCCCAGGGCTCTGGAGCTTCAGGGAGAGCCTCACCCCAGAATCTCCCAGGCTCAGAGCCTCCAGTGACCCTGTGTGGTGTAAATCCAGAGCACCCCTGGGATCATTGCAGTTCTCACTCTGCTCCCAAACTGTGAGGGTTTTGTTGTTGGAGGGTCAGGACAGACTCACGAGCTCACTATTATCTGTTCTTCAGGTTTGCAGTTTATTGTGAGGGTGTGGGTGTAAGAAAGAGTGCAGAGCATGGAGAGTAATAGCTAAGAGCAATGGGGTGAGAGAGAGCAAGAGAGAGCTCAGAGCTCAGAGCTGAGGGGTAAGAGAGAAGAGATAAGAGAGGCAAGAGAGGTAAGAGTGCAATTTCCCATTTACAGTACAATAAGTATTCTTCTACAATGAATATTCTAATTTTCCAATAACCAATCTAATACAATATACTAATTTCCTAATATTTGCATGCAACCTATAGGAACTACTAAATTACCATGTTTTATGGCTTTCTTATCTGTAACCCTTATCTTCAGACCTTTCCTGCCTGGCTGTCTGTTAGTTCTTTGGTATTTGTGGCATTTGGCATCATCTAAACAAAAGAAGAGGCCTCAAACCTTCACATGGCTGTTTTCAGCATCTATATCAAAATATGCCAACATCTCTATTTCATCTATTGTTTCAGAACTACTTGCTAGGCACTTATAAGATTTCTCTATTCCCTCCCCAACACCAAACCTTCTCCCTCTTTCCCAGTCCCATGGACACCCCTGGACAAGGCCCTTCCCCCTCACCATGGCTGCCCTGCTCTGGGGCTGTTCTCCAGCACATCCCTGGCATCTCCCTTCCCTGAGCACCCAGTCACTGCCCAGCACATTCCTGGGATTCTCCTCAGGTTCCTCCTCCACCTGGGACACTCAAGCAGGAACCAGGAGATGCTTCCCAAAAAAACCCAGGGCACCTCTCTTCCCACTTTTTGCCAGGTTGGGGTTTTTCCTTGGCTCTAGGGACATAAATCCTTCCCAGCAATTGGGATTCCTGGGATGCAGCCTGGGCTCCATTAGCAGGAAGAGTGTTTTGGGGGCTGGGCCATTCCTGGGGTGCTGCTGCTCCAGGGGGAATCTCTCCCATTTCTGAGGCCTCACGAGCTGTCCCTGCAGGTGACATTGGTGGCCAGATGGGGCTGTTCATCGGGGCCAGCATCCTCACCATCCTCGAGCTCTTCGACTACCTGTACGAGGTAAGGCTGGGCCTCCCATCCTGGAGCTCCTGATCCCAAATCTCACATCCTGGAGCTCCTCATCATCCCAAATTCCCATCCTGGAGCTCCTGATCCCAAATCTCACATCCTGGAGCTCCTCATCATCCCAAATTCCCCATCCTGGAGCTCCTCATCATCCCAAATTCCCCATCCTGGAGCCCCTGATCCCAAATCTCACATCCTGGAGCTCCTCATCATCCCAAATTCCCCATCCTGGAGCTCTCATCCCAGATTCCCCATCCTGGAGCTCCTGATCCCAAATCTCACATCCTGGAGCTCCTCATCATCCCAAATTCCCCATCCTGGAGCTCCTCATCCCAAATTCCCCATCCTGGAGCCTCTCATCCCAAATTCCCCATCCTGGAGCTCTCATCCCAGATTCCCCATCCTGGAGCCTCTGATCCCAAATTTCCCATCCTGGAGCCCCCATCCCAAATTTTTCATCCTGGAGCTCTCATCCCAAATTCCCCATCCTGTAGCTCTCCATCATCCCAAATTCCCCATCCTAGAGCCCCTGATCCCAAATCTCACATCCTGGAGCTCCTCATCATCCCAAATTCCCCATCCTGGAGTTCTCATCCCAAATTTCCCATCCTGGAGCCCCTCAGGCTGGGATTCCCATCCTGGATCTCCTCATCATCCCAAATTCTCCATCCTGGAGCCCTCATCCCACATTCCCCATCCTGGATCCCTTCATCCCAAATTTCCCATGCTGGAGCTCCTGATCCCACATTCCCCATCCTGGAGCCCCTCATCCCAAATTCCCATCCTGGAGCCCCCATCCCAAATTTCCCCATCCTGGAGCCCTCATCCCAAATTTCCCATCCCACATATTTAACCCCCACTAGCCAGGAAAAAAAGGAATAAAATACCTTAAAATTTCCAAAAAATCCACACAGCTTCTCCCCTCTGCTCAGAGTTTCACAAAGGGGGGGGATCAGCACCTCAAAAATTTGAGTTTTCAGCCAAAATATTTAGAGATTCTGGGAATGACAGCAACCAGAAACATTTTTTTTTTCATGGAATGGCCCAATCTGGGGGAATAAAGTGGATTTTTTTGTGATCTTCTGCTGAGCTCTGTCCTTATGATCCCAAATTCCCACCACACTTCCTTGCACCAGCCAGGATCCACATTCCTTAGGAACTGACCCAATTTTCTGGGATTTCAACTTTCTTCTTGTTGGTTTTATTTCTCTTTTCTCCCAGTGGAAACTTTCCAGTAAAACACTTCCCAAGTTTTATGGGATTTTCCTGTGAAACACTTCCCAATTTTTATGGGATTTTCCTGTAAAACATTTCCCAAGTTTTATGGGATTTTCCTGTAAAACACTTCCCAATTTTTATGGGATTTCCCTGTAAAACATTTCCCAAGTTTTATGGGATTTCCCTGTAAAACACTTCTCAAGTTTTATGGGATTTCCCTGTAAAACATTTCCCAAGTTTTATGGGATTTTCCTGTAAAACACTTCCCAAGTTTTATGGGATTTCCCTGGAAGTCAAATCCTGCAGCAGCAGGAAAATGAGGGGGGCTGGGAAGAGAAATGGAGCTCACAGAGCTGGGAGTGTTTCCTGAACCCCAAAGTGTCCCAAAAATGGAATTTTTGTGGGTTTTATTCCTCATAAGAGAATCCTGGAATGGTTTGGATGGAAGGGAGCTTAAGGATCATCAGTGCCACCACTGCAGCCTCTTCCCACCTTAACCCAGCTCCCTCTTCTTGCAGCTGATCAAGGAAAAATTATTGGACCTTCTTGGAAAAGAGGAAGAGGACGGGAGCCATGATGAGAACGTGGTAAGGAGAGAAAAGAAAATAACAGAAAATTCCCTGGGGGTGCTGGAGCCCTTCCCACATCTGTCAGGATCCAGTTATTAAAATTACAGTAGGGATGCCTCTGTCCCAGCCAGGTACTTCAGGGAGCATTTTTTGGCTGTAGCTTCTTTACCCAATTTTTGTTATAATAAGCAAAATTTATATCAATTATATAAAGGGGTTTTTTATATTATATAAAACTTTATATCAACATTTGAGTCATGAACTGTTTCAGTCTCTGTCAACCCCAAACCCAGCCAGGGAAGAGTCTCTGCTGCATTTCTTGTGGATGAATTCCTCTCCCTCAGCCTTGTTTGTTTGAGGTGATGGAAGAATGGTGTGAAAAACCAGGTTCACTTTCCTGGTAAATGTTAAAAGGTTGAATAAAAGACAGTAAGAGACAAACAAAGAGGTAAAAGGTTATAATGGCTGGTGCTTGGCATTCAGCCCTGCTGCTTTGGAGACACCCCTTAAATTCATCAGCCCATTGCATATTCATAGACCCATCATTTAAACTTTAAACTTTTTTATAAATTATTTTCCATATTTTAGGAACTGTTTCACATGGCCACTCCTTGAGTTTGCCTTTTTAGACCATGCATGTTTCTTGGCTGTGGTTTTAATTTATTTTTCTTATTAGTCTTAGTTTGGGCTGTGCTTTTTAATTTTTACAGATGGCTGGTGCTGGTAACTGGTGTATCAGCAGTGGTGTCTTCACTGGGTGTATCCAACCAAGGCAGTTCACTCACTACAAAGACACTTTATCAGCCTATGTTACCCCTAAAGAAAAGTATATCTTAAAAAACATTTCAATACCACTCATACACTATCCACCCCAATATTTGGGAAAAGCCAATACCACAATATGTATTTATAACAATGGGTTTCCCTTTATGCAATCCCAGCAGTTTGACTTCCAGTCCAAAGCTCTCCAAGGAGCTTTCTGTGGTTGTGGCTCCTTTATCCAATTCTTGTTACAATGAGCAAAACTTTCTATCAGTGTTTCTATCCCTGGCTTGAGGGACAAGTGTCTGCCAATAAAAATTGTCTTTGAAATGGAGAGTGCAAACCCCCTCCCTCCAAATTATTATAATTTTGAAATTAAGGGGCTCTCAGACAAAGATATGGGAATTAGGAATAACAGTTCTTTACTAGGAAAATTAAAATAGAAATGCAGTATTACACAGAACAATCCCAGCCCTGCCAGAGTCAGAATCCAAGCTGACACCCGTCAGTCAGTCAGGGTGTTGGCACAGTCCCATTCAATGGTGGCTGCATCCTCCTGCAGGGGCAGATGTGGTTCAGCTGGAGCAGTGCTCCTGGAGAAGGTGCAGTTTCCTCTGAAGCTCCAGGGATGATGTGGAAAGGTCTGGTTTTCCTCTGGAATCCAGTGGAAAGAAGGTTCCTTGGTGTCCAAATCTCAGTTTATATCTGGCTAGGAAAGGCTTGGCTCCTCCCCTGGCTGGAGCATCTCCCAGTGGGATGATGGAATTTTATCAGTCATGCCCTGGGACTCACTGGCCATGAACAGGAGATATCTCCTGGAGGGAGGATGGGCTGTGGGAAGATAAAGATGATTGCCCAGCTGGTTTAAAGATGGCCCATGAGCAGATAATGTGTGCCAGGAGATCAGGGTCACTGTCCCAGCTGGGTTAACAGATGGGACAGAATTCACATTTCTGGCCCCATCAACCCAACACAGGCATGAACTCTTTCAGTCCCTGCCCACGTGGGAGGGTGAGGAGCTGTGGGATAAAGCACTGGCTGCTTTCCCCCGGCAGAGCACCTGTGATCCAGTGCCAAACCACTCGGAGAGCCTGAGCCACACTGTGACCGTGCCCCTGCAGGCGCCGCTGGGGACGCTGGAGGAAATCGCCTGCTGACCCCTCCCACCACAGTGCCCACCCCGAGGAAGGAAAACTGCACAGGGAAAACAGGGACCCAGCTCAGGTTTGCACTGGGGGAAAAAAAAAAAAAAAAAAACAAAAAAAAAAGATGGAAGAAAAAAAAATACTGGGGGGAAAAAAAAAAAAACTGGAAAAAAATACTGGAAAAAAAAAATTATTAAAAAAATATATTAAAAATTAAAAAAAAAAAAAAAGGAAGAAAAACTCGCTATGCATTAAAGAATATAAAAATAATATAAAAGTATAAATTCTAAATATACTCTGCCCAAAGTGAGAGGCGCCTTGGACCTGACTCCTGTTGTCCTTTCCTCCTGGGGGGTTTGGCTCCACGCTGGGAAGCAGCTCCCAGGCTGGGAGAGCTGGGAATGCTCACCTGGAAAAGGGAAGCTCAGAGAAGAGAAACCTCAGAGCCCTTCCAGTGCCTAGAGGGGCTCCAGGAGAGCTGGAGAGGGGCTTGGCACACAGGATGGAGGGACAGGACACTTTTGGGATTGTCCAAGCCTGAGCAGCAGCAGCAGCAGCAAATCCCAAAGGAAACATCCCAAATATCCCAAGCACTGCATGCCAGGGCTTCTCCTGGCCCTGGGGCTCCTCAGCTGCCTCTCTCAGCTCTGTTCCTCTTTGCAGTCCCTGGGTTTCAGTGCCAGAAGGAGCATCCCAGAATTCTCCATTCCTGAGAGTTTTAGAATAAAAGATCCAAAAGCCGCCGCTGTCGGATTCTTCTCCCGGTGAGGTCGGGCTGAGTCCCGAGCTCAGCCCAAGGTGAGCAAACCTGGGGAGGAGCCCCAGGGCTCCCCATGGATCATCCTGCAGAGCCTGGAGAGCCCAGCAGCAGAGGGAGGGGTTGGGTTCATTCATTTCTTTTTTCATTTTGGGTTGGAGATTTTGGAATTTCCTTCTTCTCCCATTCATGGATTCTGTGCTTTCTCCTCGTTCTCCTGACTGATATTAAAGCTGGTCTTGTGGAAATGGCCAGGCTGTGTCATTCCTGCCTTGCCCTCATCCCCAGTGGGAGGGCAGATGCCAGGAAAAGCCTTCCCAGGGCTCTTCCTCATCCCTTGTCCCTCCTTTTCCCCTCCCACAGCTCAGGGTGGGCTGGGAGTGGTGCCATGGCCGGGCTCAGCTGCATCCCTGTCCTGTCTGGGGTGGGGATCTCCAGGATGTGCTGGGATCTCTGGGATGCTGTGGAATCCCTTTGCTGACAGAGGTGTTGGAAACCTCTCAGTGAGGTTTTGGGGTTGTTCAGCCTGGAGAGGAGAAGCTTTGGGGTGACCTCATTGAGGCCTTCCAGTGCCTGAAGGGAGCCTGGAAAAACCATGGAGAGGGACTGGGGACAGGGATGGAGGGACAGGACACAGGGAATGGCTCCCACTGCCCAGGGCAGGGCTGGGTGGGATATTGGACAGGAATTCCTCCCTGGGAGGGTGGGGAGGGGCTGGGATGGAATTCCCAGAAAAACTCTGGCTGCCCCTGGATCCCTGGCAGTGTCCCAGGCCAGGCTGGAGCAGCCTGGGACAGTGGGAGGTGGGAATTCAATGATCTTTAGGCTTCTTCCAACCCAAACTGGATTCTGGGATTACAACTTTACTGATCCACTTGAACTGGCTTCAAAGCATAACAAGAAAATCCATCTCCATCCAAGTGCATCCCAAAATGTGTCAGCAGTGCACTGGATTGGCTCTGGCAGAGACCTGGGAATTTTAAGAAACACCCTCAGGGAAAGATGAGGTTTTGAGGGGCCTGGAAAAAGGGAGAGGGATGGGAGGAGATTTCCAATCCCAAACCTCCTCAGGATTAAGGGTTCCTTTCCCAGAAAAAAAAAAAAAAAAAAAAAAAAAAAAAAAAAAAAAAAAAAAAAAAAAAAAAGAGAGAGAGAGAGAGAGAACTATCTGGGGATTCAGGAGAAAAAACAACGAAAACAACGAAAGTTCAAACCCCCAGCACAGCCCCAGCTCTGCTGAGTGCCCAGGATTTCCCAGGGAAAAGGAAACTCCATTATTTGCAGTAATTAATCCCATGGAGCACATTCCAAGGAAAAGAGAAAGGAGTGGAAAAGGCACTGGCAGGCCCATCCCAGCCCTGTTGGGTGTTGGATGGATCTGCCCAGGGATGGAGCAGGGATGAAAGCCAACCATCAGCTCCCAAAATCCTGATGGAAAAAATGAAAAAAACATTCCATGTGAGATGAAAATCCCATGGACAAGGTGGGGAAATCCAGAGTGGGACTGACTGGGGGGTTTGGCTGAGCTGGAGCTCAGGAAATTCAGCATCAACCACAAATCCATCAAACCAAGCTGTGTTTGCCATCCCCCCTGGAGCTGCACATGGAGCAGGGGATCATCCCTGCTGGGCAGCAGGGCCCAGGGCTGGGACAGTGAGGAAATCCCATGAGAATGCTTCAGGAGAAACAGCAGGAGCAGAACCAGCTCTGAGAAGGAGTTTCTGAAGTGCAGCTGCATTTCTGGGGAACGGGAGAGCTCAGCTCGGCATGCAGAGGGCTGGACACATTCCAGGATTTCTGGCCCAGCCAGCACATCCCTGAGCAGCTCACAGCTGTTCCCACAAGGAGCAGGAAAACACCAGGAAATGCTCTTGGAGTCCCCTTGCTCAAGGTCAGACAAGCACCTCTCCCTATTCCTCTTCATTCCCAGCGCTCAGGAGCTCCTCCATCCCAAGGGATGCTCCAAGGACCAGCACCTCACCATTCCCAGGAATCACCAGCTGTGAAGGACATTCCGTGCTCCATTCTCCCTGCTCCTCCCCTGAGCCTGCAGCAAGGACAGCAATTAGAGGCAATTAATGGGAATTTGTAGCCGGAAAATTGTCCTTGTTTTGTGTTAGTTTGTGTGGGAAGAGCCCAGCCCCAATCCCATCCCAACGGGAATTCTTGGGATGGTTCCTCTCGCACCCCTTGGCGGTTTCTGAAGCCTTTGTTGCCCTCTCCACTCCCAGAGCTCAGTGATCTTCAGCTCACGGGATTTCTGGGAGCCGCAGTCGCTGGTTCCTGCCTGTCTGAGCACATCCACATTAACGGGCTTTGCGTCTGACTCCCAAGCTCTCAGAAGCTTTTCCCTCCCCTTCCCTGTGTTTCCCAGCGTCTCCATTGTTATTCCAGGCAGGAACACCCCCCAGCCTCCTTACAGGAATCATTTCACACCCCGCAGCTGCTCCTGAGCTCGGGGCGCACCCGGAGCCGTGATCCAGGTTTCATCCAGGAGAGCTGTGGAGCAGGGCTGGAGCAGGGAGACCAGGCTGATCCCAGCTGCACTCCTGAGGGGTCAGTGCTGGAATCCTCTGGGATTTCCCTGGAGCTCTGGGATGAAGGTAGCGTGGGACCACTCCCAGGTCACTAATTTGGGGAATTCCTGCTCCCAACTTTGCATTTTTCCCTCCCTTAGCTTCTGCACCCCCTCCACGAATTCCTTTTTCCTCTCATTTTTGTCGCTCCTGCAGCTTTGCCCAGTTTTGGGGCTCCCCAGGCTCCCTCTGTACCTGCAGCAACATCGCAGTGCTGTTCCCTCCGCTTGGAGTAACTCCTTCATTTCTCCCTCCGGGATTCCCCAGACCCCTGACACGGCTGTGCCTGAGCTGCTGGAGCCCTGGAATCTGGGATCTCCCCGAGGCAGCCCCAGGCTCTAAGGGTGGGTGAGCTCAGCACCACCCGAACAGGGGGGCAGGCAGGTCCCACATTGCTGACCCATCCAGGCTGATCCCAAATTCCTGACCCATCCAGGCTGATCCCAAATTCCTGACCCATCCAGGCTGATCCCACCTTCCTGACCCATCCAGGCTGATCCCAAATTCCTGACCCATCCAGGCTGATCCCACATTTCCTCACCCATCCAGGCAGGTCCCACCTTCCTGACCCATCCAGGCTGATCCCACATTCCTGACCCATCCAGGCTGATCCCCCATTCCTGACCCATCCAGGCAGGTCCCACATTCCTGACCCATCCAGGCAGGTCCCACATTGCTGACCCATCCAGGCTGATCCCACATTTCCTCACCCATCCAGGCTGATCCCACATTCCTGACCCATCCAGGCTGATCCCCCATTCCTGACCCATCCAGGCAGGTCCCACATTGCTGACCCATCCAGGCTGATCCCACATTTCCTCACCCATCCAGGCTGATCCCACATTCCTGACCCATCCAGGCTGATCCCACATTCCTGTGCTCCCCAGGATGCTTCTGTCCCATTCCTGTGCCATTCAGGATGCTCCCTCATTTCTATTCCATCCAGGCTGCTCCTGTCCCACTCCTCCACCATCCAAGCTGCTCCAGACAGAATGCTCCCACATTTCTGTGCATTCCAGACTATTCCTTCATTTTTGAGCCATCCAGGCTGACCCCACATTTCTGTCCATTCCAGGCTGCTCCTGCATTTCTGTTCCCTCGGGGCTGCTCCCCCATTCCCCCACTCTAGACACCCCCAGGACTGTTCTGTGGGGCTGTTCCCAAGGGAAGGCAGGGCTGGCTCCCTGCAGGGATGGAAGTGCAGCAGCTCCCAGCTTTTCCCCCATGTGCTTCATTCTCCCATTTCCTGGTTGGAATTCCCACTGGGTCCCCTCCAGGATCTTGGGGACTCCCAGTGCTGCTAGGAGGGACTTGGCAAAGAGCAGGAAAACCTCAGGCAAAGCAGGGAAGTTTGCAGAGCACAAATCCCTTTTATTCCACCAATCTCCTGCAGGAAACCATGTCAGCAGAGGAGCAAAGTGGAGCAGGACCAAGGGGAAAAATCCCACCTTTGGCTCTTCTTTTCCCAACTTCAGGGCTGGGACTGCTCAGGTGCAGGTTTCTCCTGGTTTCCCACATTCTGTGGAGGACTTTGGTCATCCAGAGGCTCCCTGAGGGGATTTTGCTCTTTAGGGTATTTAATAGCTGTAATTCCTGAATTCCCAGCTGGGAATTCCACCATCCAACCACAAATCATTGCAGCAGGAGCACTGTGGGCTGTTTCCATGAGCAGGATCTGCAGGAATCACCCTGGCAGGGTTTGGGGCTGGCACGGGAATGCCCAGAGGAAGGGAAGCAGCCACTGGGAAAATCCCAGCAACCTGATAACTGTGGGATGAAGAGCCCTGGAGAGGAGCCCTCCAGGGAACACCTCATGGCTCTGCTCTGCTCTGCATCCACCTCTCCCAAATCCCAGAATCCTAAGAACCAGCTCCAAGCCCCTCCAGGGCACTGGGATTTCAGGCAAGTTGGATTTTCCCAGTTAAACCCGTGGCCAAGATTCTGGGAAGCTGCTTTAATTTGGATAACCCAGAAGTGCCATTCCAACAGAAATTTTCACTGAACCAGCCTGAATTCCACTTTCCATCCTCCTCCTCGGCAAGGGGCTTCCCAAGGCACCTGGAGCCTTTTTCCATCAGGATTCTCTAAGGAATGGGAACTCTGGAATTTATCACCTTCCAGCTCATTCATGAATTCCCACCCAAACACAACCTCGGGGACACGAGGAGTGCCCAGTTCCCATTCCTGTGGCACTGCAGTGACAGGAATGTGGCAGCACCCTGGGGTGTCTTGGCTGGACAGAGCTGAGTCAGGGCAGGGCTTGGAGCAGGAAAAATCCACAAAAACTGAAATCTGAGAGCAGCCCCAGGCCAGGACTGGAGGCAGAAACCAGGGATGGTGGGAACAGGATTTGGGAGAAGGGCAGAGCCTTGAGAACACCTTCAGCAGGGATTTCTCCAGCTGCAGCCATGGAGAAGCATCCCCAGAGGGGCCCTGGCACCAGCCAGCAGAGCCTGAGGAGGCAGGAGCAGCTCCAGGGGCTGGGAGGATCCTAGGGGAAGCATCTCTGTAAATTCCCTGTTTGCTGGCTGAGAACAGGATTTGGCTTTTTAATTATGGATGAGAAAATAAGGGATAATGGATGGATTTACAAGCAGCATTTTGTCATATGGGGCACCCATGAAAAATTCAGGAGCTCGGGAAATGTCTTGTTCCCTGCACAGAATTCCCAGCCCTCCCCTCACAGTCAGGATGGAAAACACTCTGCCAGGACCTGGAAAAACATTCCAAAGAGGCTCCCAGTTTGTAGCTAAACTGTACATTAAATATTCCAAATCTGTGCCTAGTTCCTTGTGGGAGAGAATTCCCATGGGGGGATGGGAATGGGGCCAGGGAGGAGGGAATTGTGCAGGGATCCAGAGGGGAAGGGGATGGGAACAAACACTGGGAAAATAGACAGGGATCAACACTGGGACAGGGATCAGACACTGGGACAGGGATCAACACTGGGACAGGGATCAGACACTGGGAACAGGGATCAGACACTGGGAAAAGGGACAGGGATCAGACACTGGGACAGGGATCAGACACTGGGAAAAGGGACAGGGATCAAACACTGGGAAAGGGATCAGACACTGGGAAAGGGATCAGCACTGGGAAAGGGATCAGACACTGGGAAAAGGGACAGGGATCAAACAGTGGGAAAGGGATCAAACACTGGGAAAAGGGACAGGGATCAGACACTGGGACAGGGATCAGACACTGGGAAAAGGGATCAGACACTGGGAAAAGGGAACAAAGACCAGACACTGGGAAAAGGGACAGGGATCAGACACTGGGAAAAGGGAACAAGGATCAGACACTGGGAAAAGGGACAGAGATCCGACACTGGAAAAGGGACAGGGATCAGACTCCAGGAAGGGAACAAGGATCTGACAGATCCCAAAGGCTGGAGAGGCAGAGAGGCACAAAATCAGGGACTGGGAAGAGGACAGGGATCCCTTCCCAGTGTTCCAGTCTCCCAGCACCTGCCATTCCAAACACAGAGTGGGGCTGTGGGAAAGGGCATCCTGAGCTCCTCATCTCTCCCAGCTGGAAGGAGTTTTAAGATCCCTAAACAGGAATCAGCAGCACCTTGGAGCAGAGAAATCTGGCCTGGAACCCCAAAATGTGAGATCAGATCAATAAAAGGAGGGAATTAACCCCAAGGGAAGAGCCTGGATCCCCAAAACGTGAGGAGATCATCCCCATGAAAAGGAGGGAATGAATCCCAGCAGAAAATCCTGGATCCCCAAAACGTGGGGAGATCATCCCCATGAAAAGGAGGGAATGAATCCCAGCAGAAAATCCTGGATCCCCAAACGTGGGGAGCTCAGCCCCTCTACAATCAGGACAAGGATGGCTCCAACCCCCCCCCGGGTGACAGTGACATCCCAAAATCCTGAGCCACTTCCTGATCCTGCACCCCCAGGGTGGAGCAGGGCTGGGATCAGGACACAGGGGCAGGGAAAAGCCCCAAAGGCAGCAGAGGTGGAGCTGGACACCGCCTGGATGCGGCACCCACAGCCTGTCCCCACCCCACGGCGCAGGAATTCGCTGGATCCACGGACAGCCAGGCTCCTGATGTGTTTTTAATGGCATTGTTTACTGGCAGGGAAATCTCCCGGAGCCAGAACTTGTCTCTCCTAATAAAAAACAAGGAAATAACAACAGGAGCGAGGAGGGAGAGCATTTGGAAGCCATCAGGGTTTGATTTGATTGATCCTGGTAATAAAGCAGGAATTGTTAGGCTGGAACCGAGGTTGTAGAACCCCATCCATAATTTCAGAGGGAATGAGAGATAAGAATGTGCAAAATCCCCTCAAACTCCAGGATGAGAAATTCAGGAAGGGTTGTGGAAAAAACTGGGAAGAGGATTGGGGGTCCCAGTGCTGGGTGCTGCAGGATCCCAGTCCCAGTCCCAATCCCTGTCGCTGTCCCAGTCCCAGTCTCTGTCCCAGTCCCAGTTCCAATCCCTGTCCCAGTCCCAGTCCCAGTCTCAGTCTCAGTCTCAGTCCCAGTCCCAGTCCCAGTCCCAGTCCCAGTCCCAGTCCCTGTCCCAGTCCCAGTTCCAATCCCTGTCCTAGTCCCAGTCCCAGTCTCTGTCCCAGTCCCAGTTCCAATCCCTGTCCCAGTCTCAGTCCCAGTCCCAGTCTCAGTCTCAGTCTCAGTCCCAGTCCCAGTCCCAGTCCCAGTCCCAATCCCTGTCCCAGTCCAATCCCAGTCCCAGTCCCAGTTCTAGTCTCAATCCCAGTCCTAGTCCCAGTCCCAGTCCCAGTCCCAGTCCCAGTCCCAATCCCTGTCCCAGTCTCAGTTCCAGTCCTAGTCCCAGTCCCAGTCCCAGTCTCAGTCCCAGTCCTAGTCCCAGTCCCAGTCCCAGTCCCAGTCCCAGTCCCAGTCCCAGTCCCAATCTCTGTCCCAGTCCCTGTCCCAGTCCCAGTCCCAGTCTCAGTCTCAGTTCCAGTCCTAGTCCCAGTCCCAGTCCCAGTCCCAGTCCCAGTCTCAGTTCCAGTCCTAGTCCCAGTCCCAGTCCCAGTCTCAGTCTCAGTTCCAGTCCTAGTCCCAGTCCCAGTCCCAATCCCAGTCCCAGTCTCAGTCTCAGTTCCAGTCCTAGTCCCAGTCCCAGTCTCAGTCCAAGTCCTAGTCCCAGTCTCAGTCTCAGTCTCAGTCTCAGTCTCAGTCCCAGTCCCAGTCCCAATCTCTGTCCCAGTCCCTGTCCCAGTCCCAGTCCCAGTCTCAGTCTCAGTTCCAGTCCCAATCTCTGTCCTGTGGACGCCATTGAAGCCTCAGACTGAAAATGGCAAGGGCTTGAAACTTTTCTCATGCAGGGGAAGCTCCCAGGCTGAGACAGTTTCTCAGTTCCAGCCTGAGCCTTTCCCAGGGTGATAACGCTGGGGAAAAATAAAAAGGAATTAATAACAAGATTAACACCTGGGCTTCAATGATAAACAGTTCTCACGGTTTGTGAGAAAGTTTTGTTTTCTTCAATTATCCATTAGACTGCTGTTCTGTTTGTAGTTTGCGGAACACACTATAAGAATGTGGCCCGCAGTTCAATAAACCGCTTCTTTAGCCACCTAGCTAGAGGAGTCCGTGTCGTTATTTCTGCGAAATACATCGCGAGTAGCGACACTGTCCCAGTCCCTGTCCCAGTCCCAGTCCCAGTCCCAGTCCCAGTCCCAGTCCCAGTCCTAGTCCCAGTCCCAGTCCCAGTCCCAGTCCCTGTCCCAGTCCCAGTCCCAGTTAGGAGTTTGTGGAAACAGGAGGTGAGAAGGGGAAGGAGAGAAGGACATGGGGAGGGGAAGAGGACCATGGGGTGCAGGGGGCAGAGGGACACACGGGATGGGGAGACAGACAAGGGGACAGAGGCAGAGGGGGCCAGGCAGGGGGAGAGGACCCTGATCAGTCCCTGAACAGCAGCAGCAGGAACAAGGTGGATGAGCTGCCCCTGAGCCCCATCCCTGCACTGCCAGGGGGGTGAGGGAGAGCCTGGCAAGGAGGGAGGGCTGGCAGGGAGCTGGTGCTGAGATTCATTCTGCTTCTCTTTTTCCTGCTCTGATTTGTTGGGAATAAATTCAAATAATATCCCCAAGTCTGTTGTGTTCATGATGGGATCAGGAGGGATCTGTCCCTCTCCTTCTCTCAGCTCCTGAAGCATTTTCATTTCCTCTCCCTGTCCTGCAGAGAGGACTGAAAGGTTTTGGTGCCATCCAGCCAAGGTCACCCCAACATGTTCAAAACCCCCTGTGTCCCCAGCCCAGCCTGGCCACAGCCCCATTGCTGGGATGCCCCTTCCCAAGGGCACTCAGGGCGGGATGGAAAGGTCAGGAACACACAGAACTCCATCCCCAGAGATCCCAGAATCCCAGAACCACAACCAGGTGGTTTGAATTGGAGGGGACATTTAAAGGTCACCTGGTCCCACTCCACCTCAATGAGAAACAACACAAATGAGGGACAACACAGAGGGCACCCTTAAAAATCGATTTTTGGGGTCCCATATTGGCGCCCCACATCCCAGTGACACATCCAGTGACACATCCCAGTGACACATCCCAGTGACACATCCAGTGACACATCCCAGTGACTCATCCAGTGACACATCCAGTGACACATCCCAGTGACACATCCAGTGACACATCCCCAGTGACACATCCCAGTGACACATCCAGTGACTCATCCAGTGACACATCCAGTGACACATCCCAGTGACACATCCAGTGACACATCCAGTGACACATCCCAGTGACACATCCCCAGTGACACATCTCAGTGACACATCCCAGTGACACATCCAGTGACACATCCCAGTGACACATCCCAGTGACACATCCCCAGTGACACATCCAGTGACACATCCAGTGACACATCCAGTGACACATCCCAGTGACACATCCCCAGTGACACATCTCAGTGACACATCCAGTGACACATCCAGTGACTCATCCCAGTGACACATCCCAGTGACACATCCAGTGACACATCCAGTGACACATCCCAGTGACACATCCCAGTGACACATCCAGTGACACATCCAGTGACACATCCAGTGACACATCCCAGTGACACATCCCCAGTGACACATCCCAGTGACACATCCAGTGACACATCCCAGTGACACATCCCAGTGACACATCCAGTGACACATCCAGTGACACATCTCAGTGACACATCCAGTGACACATCCCAGTGACACACCCCAGTGACACATCCCAAGGACTCATTTCCAAGCCTTGCTGGGACAGTGTGGCCTGGCAGAGCCACTGAAGTCTTGAGGGATCACAGCCACCCAGGAGCTCTGAGGAGGGAACATTCCCAGTGTGTCAATTCCCCAAAACCTTGGGACAGTCCAGGTCCCTGAGCAGGCTGTGCTGGGGAGGCATTTCCCTCCCACAGTTTATTTTACCCCCTTCCCTCAGTTTCCCCCTTGGATTCCAAGGGTTTGGCTGCAGTCGTGCCCCTGCTGATTGTTCCCATCACAAACCTGAGGTTTGATTACAGCCAATGTCTGCCAGAACAGCTGCTGTTCCCTGGAACACTCTGAGCAAAACATTCCCAATTTTCTGTGCTCCAGCTTGGAAATGTTCTTTCCTTCCACTTTGCCAAAGGATTTGGTCTAAAGTGGGAGCCTTGCCCTCATCTTTGTCCCTTCCAGGCCCAGTTTAACACCAGTTCCTTTCCAGGCCCAGTTTAACACCAGTTCCCTTTCCAGGCCCAGTTTAAAACCAATTCCCTTTCCAGGCCCAGTTTAACACCAATTCCCCTTTCCAGGCCCAGTTTAACACCAGTTCCCTTTCCAGGCCCAGTTTAACACCAGTTCCCCTTCCAGGCCAGTTTAACACCAATTCCCCTTTCCAGGCCCAGTTTAACACCAGTTCCCATTCCAGGCCCAGTTTAACACCTGTTCCCTTTCCAGGCCCAGTTTAACACCAGTTCCCCTTTCCAGGCCCAGTTCAACACCAGTTCCCCCTTCCAGGCCAGTTTAACACCAATTCCCCTTTCCAGGCCCAGTTTAACACCAATTCCCTTTCCAGGCCCAGTTTAACACCAATTCCCCTTTCCAGGCCCAGTTTAACACCAGTTCCCAATTCCAGGCCCAGTTTAACACCAGTTCCCCTTTCCAGGCCCAGTTTAACACCAATTCTCTTTCCAGGCCCAGTTTAACACCAGTTCCTTTCCAGGCCCAGTTTAACACCAGTTCCCTGTTCTCTCCTGCTGGAGGATGAAAGATTTTTCCAACACAAATATTCCTCACGTCTCTCTGGACACACAAAGTGTCTTCCCTCCTTTCAGGACCAAAGGATGTGTTTGGTGTGGAATAAAAGGAAATATTTCTTCCCCATTCCTTGTCTTCCCAAAGCCTTTCCTCAGGGAGCGACATTTGGTGACAGCTGCCATCTCCCTCTCCAGTCCTTCCCCATCCCAGTTTTTGAACTGCTTCCCTTTGTTTTCCTTGCATCCAATGTTTCTGAGCAATCAAAGGACCCTCCCTGCCTTCAGACTTTGTGCACAAAGCTGATTTCTCCAAAGTAAAAGGAGCATTTTTTTCACACCCAACCTCCAGTTTTCCAAGTTTTCCACCCAACAACCATTCCAGGGGGATAGAAGCCAGTGGGAATTTACTGCCAGCCCCACAGCTCTTGTGGCCTCCAAACTCAGCATTACTTAAGTAAAATATTAATTTTAATCAGACTTCTGAATGTAAATAAGAGCAGGCAGCTCCTGTTTCTCCCTCAGGTTGGGATAGCCCTGGAGAGGCTGATCTGGGGACACCTGGAATTGTCCCTTGTCCCCTCACAGGTCAGTGGGAACAAACCCCACATGCACCACGGGGGGTCATTAACAGGATTGACCCTCCCAGGCTTGATGGGGTTTTAATTAAAGGCTTTTAGAGGTTTATTGGAGCCTTGGAGAATCTGCCTTCCCTCCAGGATGGATCTGTTGGAGTGGAAAATTCAGGGTGGATTTGGTTGGAGTGCTCTCGGTCAGAGTCTGTGAATCTGGGAGCTGTTTCCCCATCCTCACCTGGAGGCCAAAATGTTCCTTCACCATAAATCCTCCCTTGATCCATACAATGAAGACATCCAGGACATGGAATTGCAGCTCCTGGTGCTTCTCTCCCACTTTTCCATGACCTCCAGGAGCCCAAGCAAAGCTGGAGATCTGGTGGAAAACCAATTCCAGCCTGGCAGAGCTCCCAGCTGTTTGTTTTATTGGGAATTTAACAAATAAATAACAAAAAACCCCATTAAAGAAAAATCCATTTTTCCCATTACTGCTCACTGAGCAAACCAAAATCAGGGATGAAATTGGCAGCTCCTGAGGAATCCACGTGGAAACAGGGATGGAAACAGGGAATATTGCTGTGCTGCCTCCACCTGGAATGACCAAACAGCAGCTGGAACTCAGCTGGGGCTGCAGGAGCTGGGGGTCACTGGGCACCCCCCACTCCTGTGGCTGCTCCAGGGGGCAAATCCTGGAGATTCCCTGGGATGCTGAAGCAGGGCTGGGCTCCAGGAATTGCTGCAGTGCCTCCCTGGGGAGGGAGGAGTGGCTGTGGATGCTCCCGAGGGGAATCACCAGGGCAGGGACAGCCAAGGACCAGCCTGGGGCTTTTCTTTTGTTAATGCAGAGGTTCAGATCCTGCAATGCTTTAGGTGGGAAGGACTTTACAGCCTGTCCAGTCCCACCCCCTGCCACGGCAGGGACACGGCCCAGGCTGCTCCCAACCCCATCCAGCCCAGCTTTGGACACTCCCACAGCTTCTCTGAGAATTCCACCCCATTTCCCCCCACCACAGAGACCCTGCCAGGAAAACAACCACATCCATCTTCTGGAAGGAGAGATGCTGAAGTTGTTCAAGGGGTACAAGGTCAGGGTGACAAAAGGCTTCTCCCCACAATCCTCTGCTGTTGTTTGTTAATTTACCCCAGTTCTGTGTCCCTCATTGGCCCAGACCACCCTGATACCCCAACTTGGTCATCCCCTAGGATGTTCTCCTTTCTCCTGACCCCCACTGGTCCCAGTTTGCTGCACTGTTCCACCCCTGTTATCCCTTTGATTTCCCCAGTCCTCTACCCCTCCTACACACCATCTTCCCTTGCTCCCACTGGTCCCTGCTGCCCTGCTCCACCCCTCTTTCCCCATATTTAAACCAAACCCTTCCATGTTCTGTGCTTATTGTCCCTAGACCTGTTTGTTTTGGCTCCATTAAACCCCATCAGAGCT